>NW_026779742.1:50000-350000 GCF_030144855.1 Hypanus sabinus
TGATCAATTAAGGGTAAAAAATTAAACCTAAACCATTCTTTATGATTTTTTGTGATTTTAATCCCTAAGTAAATAAACTAGTCATTAACTAACTTAAAAGGTAAATTTCCATAAATTGGGACCAGTCTATTCAAAGGAAACAATTCACTCTTATTAAGATTTAACTTCTACCCAGAAAACTCACTAAATTGAGCCAACAATGATAGAACTGCTGGAATAGATTTCTCAGGGTTAGAGATGAATAATAATAAATCATCTGCATTCAAAGATAACTTATGAATATCTGTCCCACGATTAATACCCGAAATATCTTGTGATTCTCTGATGGCAATTGCCAAGGGTTCTAAAGCAATGTTAAATAGTAATGGGCTAAGAGGACAGCCTTGTCTAGTGCCCCGAAATAAACGAAAAAAGGGAGATCTTTGATTATTAGTAAACACTGAGGCTACTGAAGTGTGATAAATCAGTTTTATCCAGGATAGGACTAATCTCAGGTTAGGTAAAATACACTTACAGAAGACAAAGAAGGAAGGTGGGTTAGCATTACCTAATTTCAGTTTCTATTATTGGGCACTTAATATTAGATATTTGTTATGTTGGTTGAAAGATTGGGATGGATCTTCTGGCCCTCATTGGGTGAGTTTGGAAATTAAATCTGTACCAGGTTATGCTCTTGGTTCTATTTTAGGGTCTTCTCTCCCTTTTGCTTTTTTGAAATTGCCGAAACGAATTGACAACCCGATAGTTAAATATACTTTACGTACATGGTTTCAATTTCGGAAATTTTTCGGGTTGACTCAATTCGTTTTAATTATTCCTATTGTATCTAATTGCTTTTTCCACCCTTCAATTATAGATCAAGCTTATTCGGCTTGGAAAACTAAGGAATTACTAAGATTTTCTGATTTATTTTTGGACAATTGCTTAATGTCTTTTGAGCAATTATCTAATAAATATAATTTGCCTAGATTTAATTTTTTTAGATATTTACAGATTAGGCATTTTTTTAAGTACTGTACTTCCTACCTTTCCAGATTTTGTGTCATCAGATATTTTTGAGAGTTTGTTTGAATTAAACCCTTTTCAAAAAGGGCTTATGTCAAAACTTTATAAAATAATTATGAAGATACGTTCAGAGTCCCTTTATAAGATAAAACATGATTGGGAAAGAGAGCTTAATTTTATTATTCCTATTCAGAATTGGGATAGAATTCTTCAATTATTTAATACATTTGTTATATGTGCCAAACATTCATTAATACAATTTAAGGTTGTACTTAGGGCCCATATGTCCAAGGATAAATTAGCTCACTTTTATTCTTATATAAATCCTATTTGTGATAGATGTCAATTTGAAACTGCGTCTTTAACTCATACGTTTTGGTCATGTCCGCTTTTGAAAAAATATTGGAAAGATATTTTTGATATTATCTCTGCGGTATTGAACATCGATATACAACCCCATTCTATTACCGCAATTTTTGGTTTACCAATGATGGACTTACTGCATTTATCTTCTTCCGCCTGTCGAATGATTGCATTTCTCACTCTGATGGCTAGAAGATCTATTTTGCTGATTTGGAAGGAAATTAATCCTCCCACTGTATTTCATTGGTTTTCTCAAAATATGTAATGTTTAAACTTAGAAAAAATTAGAAGCGGTGTATTTGATACTTCTATTAAATTTGAAAAGATATGGAGACCATTTATTCAATATTTTCATATGATGTAATATGACCCTGTTTCAAGCCTATTTGATTTTCCAGCTTTAATCTTACTTATGTTGAGAAGATCGGAGTTGATGACACTGATGATTATGTATTCTTGTGAGATATTATAGACAGCCCTTTTTTTTCATTTTCTAGTTTTTCTTTCTTTTATTTTTTGTTGCTTTTTTCTTCTTTATTAGCTATTAAATTAGTAGTTTAGTTATTTTTGCATATTTTTTCTTTTTTCTGTGTTTTTTATATTATATATTACGAAATACATAGATTTACGTTGTTCATACATATAATGTATGGTTCTTGTTTTGGGAAAACTCATTTATATTGTATTCATTGCTTATGTATTCTTTCAGGTACAATGGGAATTTGTAAGTTTGTAATCCCTATATTAAGATGTCAATTGTATTTTGTACATATTATTAATGATAATAAAAAGATTGAAAAAGAAAGTACATCTGTAGAGCTTTGCCTGCTCATCCCTCCACTGGATATTCTGTCCAGGAATTTTCACTCGCCTGCAGATCCACTTTTCTGTTCGCCAAACACTGAATCCCCTCTGGCCACTTCTCAACTCATCCCGGCCTCTCCACAATCCCACTGCACCACAGAACCAAACTCAGTGCCAGGGCCCTGAACTGAGAGGCATATTGCATGATGTACACCTTTTGATTCCTGCCTTTTTCCGAGCTCTTAACAACATCAGTCTCCACATCGATTCCCCTATCTGCGCTGGAGCTCTGAAATCATCCCCCTGCAACTCGAGTTCAACGACTCTCCCAAAAACTCTGATGCACACTACTGACAAACCTTCCCGCTGGGATATCAGATCCCCTCCAGTTTATGTGTAAATAGATTTTCCATCTCATCTATACAGATCCCACCATCAATGGAAAAAAACACAATGATTCCAAATTTCGGAGCCCTCCCATCTACATCACGTGCGAAACTGTATGGTCTTCCTCCGTCTGGATACGCTGGGACGGGTAGTGGTCCGGTCCTTTAATTTAATAGCTTAATCCCTGACCCCAATTTGCAAAAACACCTTCCCATACATACCGATTCTTTTGTACCTAAGTGCTGCTCACTCAGTCTCTTAAGAATCATAGATAAGGAATGGTGTGCTAAGAGGAGAGAAAGGAAGAGGAGGAGAGTGGGACCACAGAAAGGGCGTTCAGATTGCCAGCGTTGGAGCAGGACGTGTGAGTTGCCATTCTCTTGCTCCCCATCTCTGATTGGAGTCGGCTTCAACGCCGGAATCCACTGACACAAGACTAGGAGCCTGAGACAGAGCAAGAAATCCCTCCCTACAATCCCATCACCCACTCGAGGAAACATACACTGAGTAACGCTCCCTCCACAACGATCCATTACACACTGCCGGGGACAGACACAGAGTGAAGCTCCGTCCACACCGTTCCAGCACACTCTTCCAGGGACAGACAGCCAGCGAAGCTCCCTAAATGTTATACCATCAGACCCCCAGGGTCAGAGATGTGAATTACCTCCCGCACCATCGCAGCACACTCCACTGGAATCAGAAAAAGTACGAAATCCTCTCCCTCTTCCTGTCTCCCCACTCACAAATATCCAGTCTTTCGGCGTTCCAGTAGTCTCGAATTGTGTGTGTCTCTCGGAGATGGGGTGTGTGTGTTAGTGGACAGTGTGCTGCCGAAAGAGAAAGGAAGGGGAGCAGAGAAGAGGCCAGGGAAAGGGTGGTGGGACTGCAGATACTGATGCAAGTGGTGTGGAATCACACAACAGGCCTGTGGCTAAAGAGCTTTGGGGAGGCTCAGATCGTGGTGGCAGACATTCGGTGGAATGGCGAGAGGTATCACACTAGACGTCATGTCACCCTCATACTCTCCACAATTGCCTGTGTCACAGAGTTGGAGGAAAGTGGAGGGACGACGTAGATGGGGAGCGTTTACCGGCTGGAGAGTATGAGGGAGACGGGGGAGTGGCGTCTGGGTATGTACGGGATGATGGAGATGGCGAAGTGTGCAGGAGAGGATGTTGGTCACGGAGACGGGGTTGCTTGTAGGCGACGGATGAGTGACGGAGACGGGAATGGTATAGTGGAGGCTGTGTTACAGTGACTGGGAGTAATGTAGGAGAGGGAGAGTTTGTCGGAGTCGGGGAAGAATTTTGGAGAGGGCGGGCGTTACGAATAAGAGGAGGAGAGTTTTCGAGTTACAGTGCAGGGCGTGACTCTGTGTTGGTAGCGTTGAGTGGTGAGTTTGTGCTGTGGTGCAGAACCTGTTCGTCGTGTCAGTGTCACGATGAGGGCGTGTTCGTGTAAGATGTTGGTTTTGTTGGTGACACTGAAACATTTTCACTGTCCGTTTGAAGACCATCTACATGTCACAGTGAGGGCTGTCTGTCTCCTTCACAGATTTTGCAAACGGTACTGTCCAGCCTGCTTCAAGTTTCACTAATGTCTGCCGTGTGGGTCTGAGAGGCGTTGACCTCTGACCTGAGCGCAACTGCCTTTCGAACAATACTTCCCGCATTGAAACGTACGCCGCTCAGAAAATTAGTCCCAGCAGGCTCAACTTTTTGCTTCTTGTCTTTGTCTGAGGTCTGAGCATCATCTGTCCCAACAACCACTCAACTATCTGTAATGGCGCTCTTTTTTACATCCCCCAGCAACTCCAGTTTACACCAGCACTCTATCCCCCCTCCCCCACCACACCTTCTAATGGCAAACCTTACCGCTGGGAGACTAGTTCCAATCCAGTTCAGGTGTAAACTGAGAAAGCTGCTCATGGGAGAGAAAATGAAGAAGCTGAGAAAGGTAGCGGCGATTAGCTGCGGCCTCCAGACCCGAGTCTGTACACCTTCCGTGAAAGGGAGCCCACTGATACACATACCTGAAGACCTTGATCCAACCCTAACTCATTAGCCACTTGTTAAAATGAATGTTCTTTTTAATCGTAATTTCCTTATTATCGTTTCGCATCTCCCTGGAGCAAAATGTTTAGATGGGGTGGAGCGTGTTAGGTGCGTTCAGGAAGGGTTCTTGATACAATACGTAGATAAGCCTACAAGAGGAGAGGCTGTACTTGATTTGGCATTGGGAAATAAACCTGGTTAGTTGTCTGATCTCTCATTGGGAGAACATTTTGGAGATTGTGATCATAATTCTTTCGCCTTTACAATACCATCGGAGAGAGATAGGAACAGACAAGTTAGAAAAGAGTTGAATTGGAGTAAAGGGAATGATAAGGCTCTCAGGCATGAAATTGTAGGCTTTAATTGGAAACATTTGTTCTCAGTGAAAGGTAGGACAGGAATGTGGCAAATAGTCAGGGGATATTTGTCTGGAGATCTATATTTGTTCGTTCCAGTGAGACAGGGAAGCTATGGTAGGTTAGAGGGACCGTTGTGTCCTGCACCTTCCTCAATTTTCCCCGAAACGAAAACAATTGCAGCTCTGCTGAAATCCCCTGCAGAAATGGTCGGACAAATGGCAAATGATTTCAACCCTTACAAATGCAACGATATAGCACACTATGTAAGACAAGACAGGTTCGATGAGCAGAGGGATCTTGCGGTCCGTGATCATAGTTCCATGAACGCGGCTCCACAGCTTGCAGACGATATGAGGATAAATGGAGGAACAGTTAGTTTTAAGGAAGTAGACAGACAACAGAAGGACTTATACAGGGCAAAGTAATGGCAGATGTACTATTGTGTTAAAATATGCATGGTCATGCACGTTGGGAGCAAATAAAAGGGTTGACTATTTTCTAAATTGAGAGAATAAAAAGAACGAAATCAGAGATTCAAGGAGGGATTAAAATCATTGTGCGGGATGCCCTACAGGATAATTTGCAGGTTGAACGTAGAAATCTACAGCACATTGCCGGCCCCTCATCCCACAATGTCGTGCCGATGATGTAACCTTCTCAGGTTGAGTCTGTGGTGAGGAGGGCAAATGCATGTCAGCATTTCGACTCGAATATAAATGGAAAGGTGAGATGCTGAGACGTTATAAAGCACTGCTGAGGCCTCGCTTGGAGTATTGTGAACAGTTTTGAGGCTCTTATCTTAGAAAGATGTTGCTCAAAGTGGAGAGATTTCAAACGAGGTGCCCAAAAAGGATTTCAATATTGAAGGGCGTCATATGAGAAGTGTCTGATATCTCTAGGCCTGCATTCTCTGAACTTCAGAAGGAAGAAGGGAGACCCCATTGAAATCTATTGAGTATTAAAATTCTTTGATCGGGTGGGTGTGGAGAGGAAAGTTTCTATGTTTTGGGTGTGGAAAACCAGAGAACAAAGGCTCAGAAGAGCGGCCTGTCCCTTTAGATAAGAGACGAGGAGAAATTACTTGAGCCAGCGTGTGGCGAATCTGTGGATTTATTTGCCACAGGCGGCCGTGGAGCCCAAGGCTTTCTTTTTGTAGATTTATGGTTGAGGTTCTTCATTGGTCAGGGCTTGAAGGAATACGGAAAGAAGGCAGGGAATGAAAGCTCATAAGTAAACTGGATCAGCCACAGTAAAATGTTGGAGCAGACTCAATGGGCCAAATGGTCTAATTCGGCTCCTAAATTTTACGTTCTTATGATAAGTTACTTTGTTTTATTGTGGAAAAATTAACTGCTGTTGCTATGCCTGACTAGCTGAAGATTGAGCTCACGAAGGTCACAGGATAAAATACTGAAGCTGCCTTGCTTGTGCGAGTTTACAAAAGCTAGCAGCATTTCATACCAAGAATGAGGTAATGTTAACTTTGATCCCACACTGTCTTGGTAATGGAGGAACTGACAGCAGGTGTGCAGTTCTAATTTTGTGCACCGCCCTGAAACATTCGCAGACTGGCTGATATCCAACAAGTGCTTCCTGAAATCGCTCACTTATTATATTTGGCTGCTGGCTATCGCCCGAAATTCGCCGTATAAATTTAAGAATTAACCTGACTTTGCGGAGTCGTAAGGCAACGTGATCACGAATTCAAGGGTAAACCATACACCGATGTCTGTGCCTTTATTCATATTTGATCCCGGGATAAATAAATGTCTGTACTCTCTTTAGCTTTTACAACAGTCTTGAGTTCCCTTTTTGGCCACAATTGAATACTTCTTGAGAATTGAGTACTTCTTCATTTTTAGGAATACACATGTCCTGCACCTTCCTCATATTTTTCCGCAGAAATTAAAGCCATTGCCGCCCTGCAGACATCCCTTGCAGAGATGGTCGGAATATTTTGCCGCTCTGCTGACATCCCTTGCAGAGGTGGTTGGAATATTTTGCCGCTCTGCTGACATCCCTTGCAGAGATGGTTGGAAAGCCATTGCCGCTCTGCTGACATCCCTTGCAGAGATGGTTAGAATATTTTGCTGCTCTGCTGACATCCCTTGCAGAGATGGTTGGAAAGCCTTTGCCGCTCTGCTGACATCCCTTGCAGTGATGGTTGGAATATTTTGCCGCTCTGCTGACATCCCTTGCAGAGATGGTTGGAAAGCCATTGCCGCTCTGCTGACATCCCTTGCAGAGATGGTTGGAATATTTTGCCGCTCTGCTGACATCCCTTGCAGAGATGGCTGGAAAGCCTTTGCCGCTCTGCTGACATCCCTTGCAGAGATGGTTGGAAAGCCATTGCCGCTCTGCTGACATCCCTTGCAGAGATGGCTGGAAAGCCATTGCCGCTCTTCTGACATCCCTGGCAGAGATGGTTGGAACGCCATTGCTGCTCTGCTGAAATCCCTTGCAGAGATGGTTGGAATATTTTGCCGCTCTGCTGACATCCCTTGCAGAGATGGTTGGAACGCCATTGCCGCTCTGCTGACATCCCTGGCAGAGATGGTTGGAACGCCATTGCTGCTCTGCTGACATCCCTTGCAGAGATGGTTGGAATATTTTGCCGCTCTTCTGACATCCCTGGCAGAGATGGTTGGAACGCCATTGCTGCTCTGCTGACATTCCTTGCAGAGATGGTTGGAATATTTTGCCGCTCTGCTGACATCCCTTGCAGAGATGGTTGGAAAGCCATTGCCGCTCTGCTGATATCCCTTGCAGAAATTGTCGGAGAAATGACAGTAGAGCTCTTCCCGGACAAATGCAAACATAAAGCACACAATTAAAGTCAAAACTGTTTCGATGAGCAGAGGAGCCTTCCGCTCCGTGTTCATAGATTCCTGAACGTGGCTCCACAGTTTGCAGACGATATGAGGATAAGTGGAGGGGCAAGTATTTTTGTGGAAGTAGACAGGTTACAGAGGGGATTAGACAGGGCAAAGAAATGGCAGATGTACTGCTGTGTTGAAACATGCATGGACATGCACTTTGGGAGAAAGTAAAATGGTTGACTATTTTCTAAATGGAGAGAAATCAGAAAAAAAATATCAGATTCAAGGGGACTTTAAAGTCCTTGTGCGGGATTCCCTAAAGGATAATTTGCAGGTTGAACATAGAATTCTGCAGCACATTCGCGGCCCCTCAGCCCACAATGTCGTGCCGATGATGTAACCTTCTCAGGTTGAGTCTGTGGTGAGGAGGGCAAATGCATGTCAGCATTTCGACTCAAATATAAAAGGAATGGTGCGATGCCGAGACTTTATAAAGCACTGGTGAGGCCTCACGTGGAGTATTGTGAACAGTTTTGGGCCTCTTATCTTAGAATGATTGTGCTAAAAGTGGGGTGGCTGCGAACGAGGTTCACAAAAATGATTCCAAGATTGAAGGGCCTCATATGAGAAGTGCCTGATATCTCTCGGTCTGCTCTCACTGTAATTTAGAAGGAAGAAGGGTGACCCAATTGAAATATATTGAATATTTATATTCTTTGATCAAGTGGGTGTGGGGAGGAAAGCTTCTATGTTTGGGGAGTCGAAAACCAGAGAACAAAGGCTCAGAAGCGCAGCCCGTCCTTTTAGAACTGAGACGAGGAGAAATTATTTCAGCCAGAGTTTGGTGAATCTGTGGATTTCTTTGCCACGGGCGGCCGTGGAGGCCAAAGCTTTCTTTTTGTATATTTATGGTTGAGGTTCTTGATTTGTCAGGGCTTGAAGGAATACGGAAAGAAGGCAGGGGATTGAGGCCCATAAGTAAACTGGATCAGCCACAGTAAAATGTTGGAGCAGACTGAATGGGCCAAATGGTCTAATTCTGCTCCTAAATCTTACGTTCTTATGATGTAACTTTGTTTAATTGTGGAAAAACAAAATGCTGTTGCTAAGCTTGACTAGCTGAAGATTGAGGCTCCGAAAGTCACAAGATAAGATGCAGACTCTGCCTTGCTTGTGGGAAATAGCAAAAGCTGGCAGCATTTCATACTAAGAATGAGGTAATGTTAACGTTAATCCCACACTGTCTTGGTAATAGAGGAACTGACAACAGATGTGCAGATCTAATTTAGTGCACCGCACGGAATCATTCGCAGACTGGCTAATATCCAACAAGTGCTTCTTGAAATCGCTCACTGAGTATATTTGGCTGTTGGCTATCGCCCGAAATTCTCTGTATAATTTTAAGTTATAACCTGACTTTGGCGGAGTCGTAAGGCAACGTGATCACGTATTCAAGGGTAAACCATGCACCGATGCCTGAGCCTTTATTCCTATTTGATCCCGGGAAAAGTAAGGGTCTGTACTTTCTTTAGCTTTTACAAGAGCCTTGAGTTCCCCTTTCGGCCACAATTGAATATTTCTTGAGAATTGAGTTCTTCTTCATTTTTAGGAATACACATGTCCTGCACCTTCCTCATTTTCTTTTCAGCAGAAATTAAGGCCATTGCCGCTCTGCTGACATCCCTTGCAGATGTGGTTGGAGAAATGACAGGAGAGTTGATCCCGGACAAATACAAACATATAGCAGACTACTAAAGACCAAACTGTTTCGATGAGCAGAGGGGCCTTACGCTCCGCGTTCATAGATCCCTGAACGTGGCTCCACAGTTTGCTGACCAAATGAGGACAAGTGGAGTGGCAGGTAGTTTTGCGGAAATAGACAGGCTACAGCAGGACTTAGAAATGGCAAAGAAATGGCATATGAACTACTGTGTGAGGTATTGCATTTTGGAAGAAAAAAACAAGGTAGAACGTACAATGCTAATGATAATGCACCGAGGACTGCAGTGGAATACAGGGAACGGGGAATACAGATATATAATTCCCTAAAAGTAGCTTCACAGGTAGATACGGTAGCAAAGTGATCTTTTGGTGCATTAGACTTTCTAAATCAAAGTATTGAGTATAAGACTTGGACTAATATGGTGAGGTTATTGGTGAGGCCGAATTTTGAGTATTGTGTATAGTTTTGTTCTCCAAATTACAAGAAGGTTATTAGTAATGTTGAAAGAGCGCAGAAAAGGTTTGCAAGGACATTGCCGGGATTTGAGAAAGTGAGTTGCAGAGAAAGGTTGAATATGTTTGGACTTTACTCACTGGAAAGTAGAAGATTGAGAGGAGACATGATAGTGTTGTATAAAATTATGATGGGTATAGATAGAGGGAATGCAAGCAGTCTTTTTCCACAGAGGCTAAGAGACAAAAAAAAAGAGGTCATGGGTTAAGGGTGATGGGTGAAAAGTTTAAAGGTAACTTTAGGGGGCCTTCTTCACACAGAGAGTAGTGTGAGTGTGGAATGAGCTGCCAGATAAAGTTGTAAATGCGGGCTCACTTTTAACATTTAAGAAATAACTTGGAGAGCTACATAGATGAGAGGTGTATGGAGGAATATAGGCCAGGTGTAGATCTGTGGGACTAGGCAGAAAATGCTTCGGCACAGCCAAGAAGGGCCAAGAAGGGTAATCCGTTCTGTTACGACAGAGCCATAGATGGTGATGAAAGCATGTAGCGATTAAATTCTCGAACACCCTCCGGCTCAGATTTGTAATGAATAAGACAACAGTGATGAAATCGAAAGATAAAGTCTCAAACAGCAGGACAAGTCATGGATCTCCAACGGTTGAGAGCTGAGAGCTCAGTGCCAGGAACATACATTCCCTGAAGGAAGATTGGAAGATAATAAATGGCAGTCCGAGTCTTAGAGACACCTTACTACTCTCCGCCACCTTGATGTTTGAAGCTGTCCGGTCGGGAACATGACACCTTCTTCGCATCTGGATGAGTGTGTTGGGTCCAATGTAGATCCTCTGAGATGCTGACAGTCAGATTCCCAGGAACTTCAAATCATTGGGTAGTGGCAGATTTAAGCCATTTGGCCCATCGGGTCTGCTCCAAAATTTTGATCTTGGCTGATCAAGTTGGCTGAATCCAAATCAAACTCCGACTAAAAATATGCCCAGTATCAGCTTCTCCATGGGCGTCTGTGACAACGAATTCCACAGATTCACCCCTGTCCGGCAAAAGCAATTCCTCCCAATCTCCGTTGCAGATGGACATCCCTCCATTCTGAGGCCGTGTTCTCTAGTTTTAGTATCACCCCCACCCCACCTCAGGAAGCCTTATCTCCACACCTACTCTATCGAGAACGTTTGATCGGATTCACTGAGGTCTAGGAGGATAATCACCGTTTTTTAGGTTTTGGAATGGTAAACAGTTTCATTCTAACTCATCGACCGAAATGAAAGGCGTTTCAATTTTCATAGACACCTCAATCTCATTTGTTCATTATGATATAATTTCAGACCCATTTGGTAGATTTCTATTAATTACTGGTTTACTTTATAAACAAAAAGTACATTTGGTTAACATTTATTCACCGAGTACTGACTATCTTGAATCATTTAAGGATATATTTGTACCTCGTCCACATTTAAATGGATATATGTTAATAGTGGGCGGAGATTTTAATTGTCTGAATCAGGTGATGGATAGGTGTGCTCCCAATCAGGTACTTACAAACAAATCTGCTACTTTAATTAATTCATTTTAGCTGACTCGGGAATTTTAGATATTTGTAGAGTTTTACATCCTAATGTATATCATTTTCTCATAAATATCATAATGACTAGAATCGATAACTTCTTTATTGATTCGCGGTTAGTTTCGTCTATAACTGCGTGTGCGTATGATGCAATCGCCATTTCTGATCATGTGCCTTTGAAATTATCAAATAAATTAATTGATGTAACTTTTAGAACTAGACAATGGCAGTTCAACACTATTTTGCTGCAGAATTTAAAATTTGTTAATCTCATTAAGGAACAGATTGATTTTTATTCAACTAACGCAACAGAAGAAATTTCCGGTGGGATATTATGGGATACGTTTAAATTATATATCCGTGGAAAAATTATTTCATACTCTGCAGAATTTCAAAAAAAGTATTATTAGTGAAATACGTACATTGGTTGATAAGATTAAAGACTTTGATAAAAAATATTCCATTGCTTCCATTTTGGAGCTTTATGAAGAGAGAGTTGAAATTCAGATGCAAAATTGTTTGTTAATAACATCCCCGATAAGAGTCATTTTTGTATACATGGTGATAAATCGAGTAAATTATTGGTCAACTATTGAAAGCTGCTTTGGCGATACGTCTGACTAATAAAGTTCGTAGACGTGATGTATTTTGACTGTTGACCATGACGAAATTAATTATTCTTATCTATTAAGTTTATGAACGCTTAGTATTAGATTCACCCATTACTAAAAATGAAATACAGAACGCAATTTTTTCGATGAACTCTGGAAAAGCACCTGACCCGCTTGGGTATATATATATATTTTAAAAATCTTTTTCAGATTTACTTTCTCCCTGGTTATGTAGAATTTTTTAAGATGCTTTATTTGTAGTTAAATTACCACAATATTTTCAGGAAGCATCTATTTCTCTAATTGATAAAAAAAGGCAAAGATCCCACTGAATGTATATCATACAAACCTGTATCTTTTTTGAATGTGGATTCTAAAATCCTTACAAAACTATTAGCAATTAGATTAGAGAATTGTCTCCGAGGATCAGACAGGATTTATTAAAAAATAGTTATTCACATTTTAATGTTAGGAGGTTAATGAACGTTGTAATCACTACTTTATATAATACTACAGAATGTGCTATATCGCCTTACGCCCGAAGGCTTTTAAGAAACTTGAATGGGATTATTTATTTATATAACTGACAAATTTAATCTGAGCCGGAAATTTATATCTTGGATTCAATTGATGTATCATACACCTTTGGCTGCTGTATTTACCAGTAATCAGAGATCCTTTTATTTAGGCATTTTCGAGGTACTAGACAGGGTTGCCTTTAAGTCCTTTACGACTTATTATTGCCCTGGTGCCCTTGGAAATCACTCTTCATGATTCATACAATATATTTGTCTTTATTCGTGGGAATGGAACGCATAAGGTATCGTTGTATGCAGATAACCTGTTGCAATATATCTCTAACTCAGAGAAATCCATTCCTGCAGTAATAACACCACTTGCTCAGTTTAATATTTTTTTTTCTGGTTATAAATTGAATTTTAATAAGAATGTGCTTTGCCATTAAAAATGCAATTTTCAATTTATAGACAGCCACATTTTACATTAGTTATTGATTATTTTATTTATTTTGGTGGTAAAATACTAAGAAGCATAAAGACCTATTTAATTTTGTTTCACCTTTAATTGATGATGTTAAACAACTGTTTATTAAATAGTCCCCATTGCCTTTATCTTTGATTGGTCGAATTAATGCTAATTAGATGATTATTTTACCCAAATATCTGTAACTGTTTCAGGCGGTATCAATTTTCATTCCTATTTTTTTTTTGATATTACTGTTTCTAAATTTTCTTCATATTTATGGCAGAATAGAAATAGTATTCACAGAAATCAAAAAAAGGAAGGCGGTTTGGCTTTGCCGAATCTTGGAGCTTATAATTGTGCAAGTAATATTCGACATGTAACGTTTTGGACACAAGAGCTGACAGTGGTAAATTCAATAAATAAACACACAATACGAAAATGATTTCAATTTTGTAATTTTTTTTGGATTGAGTAAATTTATCCTGTCAAGTTCTATTATATCTATTGTTTTCTTTCAACATCAAGACTTGATCATGCTTTTTTCTTTAATGAAAAGCAAAGGGAATAACTTGTTTTCTTGATTTATTCATGGATGATTGTTTTATGTCCTTTGAAAAGTTGACTAATAAATATAATTTGCCTAAATAGCACTTTTCAGATATTTAAAGATTAGAATCTTTCCGAACGCTACTTTAGTTACATTTCTGATATTGCATCAAATTGAAATTACAGAAGAAAAAAAAGTAAGTTTAAATCCATATCAGAAAAAACTTAATATCATTTATTTATGGTTTAATTGTAAAAATACCCTTAGGTTCTTCCGATGAAATATACATTGAGTGAGAAAGAGAATTTCAAATATCTTTAACTACAAAGAAATGGGAGACAATTAAACTAGTTAATACTTCTTCAATTTGTGCCAGAGTTTTTGATAAAATTTAATGTAGTTCATTGGGTTCATATATCCAAGAATAAATTAGCTCGCTTTAACTTCCATTTAGATCTTGTCTGTGATAGATGTAATTGTGAAGTAGCTCACTTGACACACTTATGTTCTGGTCTTGTCCTCTCAAAGAAAATATTGGAAAGATATTTCTGATATTATCTCAGTAGGTCTGACCGTTACAACCTCATCCTATTACTGCAAATTATGGACTAGCAGTGATAGAATCCAGTCATTTATCCTCATCAACATGTCGTTCAATTGCATTTGCTACATTAATAGCCAGTAGATCCAGTTTACTTAAATGGAAATATTCAATGGTTTTCCCAAACGATAGAATGATTAAACTTAGAAAAAAAAGAAAAAAGTATATAGTAGCGGTACTATAGATCCTTCGGTTAAATTTGAAGAAACTTGGCGGCAATTTATTCAATATTTTCATATGATATAAGCTGACACTTTCTGAATCCTTTTTTAGTATTTATTTCTTCAGGTACAGAGGAGCGGAGTTAACAAAATATTATAATTTTAGCCGATGGAATATGGCAGCCCATCTTTTTCTTTAGTTAGCGTAGATGTTATATAGCTTAGGGTTCTTTTCTTTTCTCTTCATGGCGAGCTACTAAGAGTTTGGGAGGCTAAAACACACTTGTTACATGGAATCTGTACATGCTGACCGTTATTAATGTAACCCCGATCTCTTTGTATCATTATCATTATTGTCACGTTTACCTATTTGAAACTTAATATAATAATTGAAAAAGAATAAAAGAAAATGAAAACACAGAGAAGCTACAAAACAATACAGGTGTTTAACCACAAATCTGTGCCGAACATGTACTTACTTTAGAAATTACCCATTGTTACCCATAGACTTCTAAGGATAAATAAATGAGGGATGCAGAAGGAGGCAGGAAAATGTGAGGTGAGTAGGGTAGGAGGGAAAGAGAGAGAGGAGGAAGGCGAGGAAACCCTGTGGAGGGAACGAGTTTCTTAGGGAGGTGCTGCCTTCACCCTCGGTTGAGGTTGCTCAGGTTTTACCCTGGGGTCGTGGTTTCTCGCTCACCTCTCTCTCCGCTAAACCCCATCTACTCCTCTCTCTCCTCTTTCACCCCACTCGCAGCAATCTCCCACCCCCCAACTCTAATCACTCTCGGCACCCTTCTCCCATATCCTCATTCTCTCTCCGCTCCGCACTTCCTCCCCCTGCTCTGGGTTCCTCTATTTATCAGCTGTCCATCTGGAGTTTGCGGGTGTCGGTCTGACCGCCTTCTCAACACGGGCTTCCTCCGACAACGGTTCGTTCCTCTTCGTGAGCTCAGAGACGCAGAGACTCCTGAACAAGATGGACGAGGGCAAGACTATAGAGAATGTGGAGTTAACAAAAATGGAGCCACTATCTCCTACCAGCGGTGAGTGGGGCAGAAACAAACCGGGGGGATAAGTTCCATTCTCTGTTTGATCCCGGGTGTGTGTGATTTGACGGGTGAAGGGAGCCTCGCTGACTCTTACTGTTCTGTCCCCATCTGAGCAGATGGGAGAGGGGATGAGGAGAGAGATCTGTTGCAGGGTTGGTGAGGAGCCTGCACTCGGGGCAGGGGAGTTGAAGCAGGGAGGGAGCGCTATGGAATAGGATGAAGAGAGAGTGTTGTGGGAGATGTCAGTGAAGACAGAATGTCATCGGCAGGGAGGGGTGGAGGTTGTACGGTTGGAGGGGTGTTGTGGAGGCGACATTGAGAAAGAAGCGCCGTGTGGATGGGTGGAGAATAGGAAATACCGCGGGCGGACTGCTGAGGATGGAGGAGAGTGGGAGGGGCCCTGTACATTTTTTTTAACCTCACTCTGCCCTTTCCTGCCACACTCTATTCCCTTTTTCTCCACCTTGTCTCTCCCTCTCTCCTTTTCTTGCACTCATATTTACTGCACCTGTCTCCCTCTCTTCTTCCTCCCTACCTGCACATCCTTTTTTCCAACTACCGTCCTCTCACTCCCTCTGTTCCCCGGTTCTCGGCCCTCCCTCTCTTTCATCCTCTCTGTCCAATTTCTGTCACCCCTTCTTTTCCTCTTTTTCCCCTTCTCTCTCTATTTGCACCTTACTTCGGTTTGCCTCTCCCCATCTCTCAACCCCCTTTGTTCCTCCTCTCTTTCCCGCCTCTTCGACTTTCTTCCCACTCTTCACTTCATTCTCTTTAATTTTCTCATTGCCGAAACGCTTCACCTTCACCCATTTATCACGCCACCCGACTCCCGCTCTCGCTCTTCCACATATCCTTCCTTATCTCTGTGAACAACCTTTGCATTCTCTGACCCTTTCGCTCCCTTCTATCTCTCTCTATCTATCCCCCTGCTCATCCACTCTCCTTGCTCCCACATTTTCCATCCCCCATCCCCCATCGCCTGTCCATCTATCCCCTTCACGCTCGCTCTCTCGCTCTCTCCTGTTCTCTCCCCGGCTCATCCCTCCCCCTCTCTCTCTCTCTCTCTCTCTCTCTCTCTCTCTCTCTCTCTCTCTCTCTCTCTCTCTCTCTCTCTCTCTCTCTCTGTCTCTCTCTGTCTCTCTCTCTCTCTCTCTCTCTCTCTCTCTCTCTCTCTCTCTCTCTCTCTCTCTCTCTCTCTCTCTCTCTCTCTCTCTCTCTCTCTCTCTCCCTCTCTCTCTCTCTTTCTCTCTCTCTCCCCCCCCGTTTTGTCTCCCAGAAGACCCGACCTCCACCGGCTCAGAACTGAACGTTCCAGAAAAGGAAACCCCCATCGACGAGACTGAGGATCCTCCCATCGCCCCGGGGCCCGGCGAGGGGCCGGTTACTGCACAGACAGGTCAGAGGTCGCAGTAAGACGTCATGTAGGCGGGTGTGTCGAGTCATGCACCCACGTGCCCAAGTTTCTAATGCATCTTATTAGGCACCTTCCTCTGGCAGGTCGTTCCTTCGACAGACCGCCATCCGGGTAACTAAAGGTTGCCACTCGCCACCCTAAACAAATCTCTTTCTCATCTCATCTTCGGCCTGAGTACTCTGGCCCTCGGTTCTCCGGTTCTAGTGGAAATTATTGCGCCCATTTACTCTGTCTGTGCCTCTCCTGGTGTTGTAAACCTCAGTGAGGTCATTCCTGCGCTCCACGGAATGAAGACCCAACCTGCCTGACCCCTCCACGTAATCCAGTGCCTCGAGTCCAGACCACACCTTCGTAATGACCCTCTGCACTCATTCCTGTCCAAAGTGTTACAGGACTCAACCCTAATAATGATCAGGGAGGCACAGGGAGTTCTGTATTTGCTGAAAAGTGCCTGCATTGTCTGATGTGCCAATTACCTGATATCAGTAACTGAGTGCGCACCAGATTAGTTATCCACTGTCATTGGCTATAGGTCAGGTGTTTGAAAATATAAACACATTTCCACTGGCTCTCCTCCAGGCCAGCATTCCCTTATTGTCCTCTGACCAGCAAATCACATTCCTTAATTTATGGTTCTTTGTTCTCAGTCAGCTTTATCACGCAGACCGGTCACCGACCAACTCTCACTATTCTGCATTTTATACCCAACCAAAGAACATCTCACAAATAACTTCAAATTTGGAAACGATCCGCAGTGTAACCGATTGCCTGTGGCGTCACTCATACTTAAAAAAAAACACTGATTAAGCAAGCGACGAAGTCACAAAATGGAGAACAAGATTTTTTCATAAAATGGCAGCCTGCATCTCCTCCATCATGGCTTACACTGTCCTTGTTTCATTCTCATTCACTGATGTGCAGACTGCAGTTCTTTCCGGCCAAGAAATGGAATCCTTCCCAGAGCAGGGTGACCAAAACTGAAACCCGTCCGACAAGTGCGGCCTCGCCCACGCGTGTTCCTCTGCAACGTGACCTCGCAACACCTCCATTCAGTGACCCGACTGGTCAAAGACGGTGTGTCAGATGCTTCATTCACTGCCCTGTCTCCCTGTGACACCGGGGTTAGGGATCTGTGTACTTGTAGCCCCTTGTAACTTTGCTCGACAATCCTCCCCAGGATCCCTTCAGTTCACTATGGAGTTTATCCTTATTTGTCTTCCTAAAATCTGCAATCAAATTAGTCAGTCAAATACCGCTTCAAATGGGAGAGGTAAATATCCTTACTGGAGTCCCTGTACATCATGTCTACGGTTCTGCCCTCGTTCGGCTTCTTGGCTCCTCAGTCAGCTTGGCGTGTTCCTGTGGAGCCCCGCCTATCTTTGCCGACGCGCCACCGAAGGCATCCAATCACGATGCAGCTCGGCTTTGAGGGAAACAGCTCCGTCCAAGACCGGAAGGAACTGCTGAGAGTCGTGAACACAGCACAGCATATCAAGGGAATGAGTCTCACCTCCACGGACTCTCTCTTCACTTCCCGCTGCGTCGCTAAAACTGCCTAATAAAGACCCCCACCCTCCCTGGGTAATTCACACAATTGAACAGTCCACTACTCCGATAAGATGCCCTCTTGACCTCAAAATTTACCTCGCCGTCGCTCATGCGACGTCTTGTCTGACTGAACCGCACCTTCTGTGTGAATGTGGCACGTTATTCTGGATGCTTTGACTGGTTTACTGGTTCTACTCCAGTGATGTGATCTGCATCTATGGCATTCCACTGGGTCCTCTCCTGTCTGTTATATATCTGTCGGGGTGGTGAGGAGGGAGGACAGTGCGAGAGACAGTGAGGAGGGAGCACAGTATCTAACGTAAACCACTCTCTCCATTTTCTAACCTCTCTCTGTTTCTCGCTTTCCCTTCTCTCCCCTTCCTCCTATTCTCCCACCGGCTGTCTGCCGTTCACAAGTGGTGTTCCACAGGGGTCTGTGTTGGGCCTGCTGATTTTTACAATGTTTCTCAATGACTTGGACCATGGCATTCATGGATTTGTGGCAATATTCGCCGATGAGTCAAAGATACGTGGAGGAGCGGGTATTGTTGAGGAAACAGACAGCCTGCATAGACTCTTAGAAAGTTTAGGGGGATAGCCAAAGAAGTGGCAAATGAGACACAGTGCTGGAAGGTGTATGGTCGTGCACTGTGTTGGATGAAATAAACAAGCAGACAATTATTTAGATGTTAAGAGAATTCAAAAGACAGAGATGTAAAGGGACGCGAGCACTTGTGCAAAATACCCTAAAGATTAACCTCCATGTTCGGTCGATGGTGAAGTAGGCGAATGAAATGTTGGCATCTAGAGGTAGAGAAAATAAGAGCAGGGATCTGATACTGAGGCACCAAAAGGTACTTGTGAGACCACACTGAGTGTATTGTGTGCAGCTTTCCGCTGTTTATTTGTACTGACGTCAGAGAGGGATCAGAGAAGATTCAGAAGAATGATTGCAGGAATGAAAGTGCCACCGTATGAGGCACATTCGGCAGCTGTTGGGCTGTATTCCTTGGAGTTCAGGAGAATTGGGGGGGGGGGGATCTCACAGAAACTTTCCGAATGTTGAAAGGCCTGAACAGACTAGATGTGGAAATGTTCTTTCCCATGATAAAGGATTCTTGGACATGAGGGCACGTCTTCAGGATTGAAGGGCGTCCTTTTAGAACTGAAATGCGGAGAAATTACTTTTTTCACAGGGTGGTAAATCTGTGGAATTTGTTGCCACCAGCAGCTGTGGAAGCCAAGTCACTGGGTACATTTATGGCAGACAGAGAGATAGGTTGTTGAATAGCCTGCGTTTCAAAGGGGATGGGAAGATGACATGGCAGTGTGGATGACCGGAAGATTTAGATCACCCCATGAATGAATGTCGGGGTAGACGCGATGACCCGAATGGCCTACTTCTGCTGCTATATCTTGGTTTTATGGTCGTGTGGTCTCTCCACAGCTGCGCATGAACAACAGTCGAATCTGAAGATCGGAAATAGACCAGACCGTCTGATTTGCCTACTCTGCCTATTTCCAGCCGCCCTCATCATTGTTGTGGTCGCACTCTCGATCCATGGTGAGTGGAATGGGCTCCGGGTGGAGTCAGACCATAAATAAGGAGAGTGTAATATTTGTTATTGTAAAACACCACAGTGACACTGACACGCTGCTTATCGTAATACCGATTAAGACCCATCACCCTAACACGGACACACCCCTAACCGTGATAAAATCACGGACTATACCGTAACACAATCAAAACTCGTTCTGACACCGACACGCCATTCATCATAACATCAACAATGCTGTCACCGTAGCACGGCCACGACCTTCAACGAGACACTGATACATTCCTGAGCGGGACACGGACATGACCATCGCCGTGACACACACGTGGCAGTCACACTGACCGCAACGTGCCCCTCACTGTAACAGTGAGATGCCCCCGACTATGTCACTGATAAACTCCTCAACGCGACACCGGAACACACCTCACAGTGACAGCGATATGCTCTTCACCGTGACACTGAGGTACCGTACACCGCGACACCTTCACTCTCCTCAACGCGATCTGCCCCACAGCGCACCGTGACAAAGACTCGTAAGGCACCGTAACATCTATTACCGTGACAGTATCACCCCTCGGCATTACGCCGATGCACCGCTCACTGAGGCAATTACCCACTCCTCACCCTGACACGGGCAAACCCGTCACCGTGATACAGACACCTGAATTCACAATGACATCGACTCACACCTCAATGTGACACTCTCGCACACACGCCGTGACCATGACATGCCTCTCACGGTGACAGAGACACACCCCACACCATGTCACAGATACCCCTCTCACCGTGATAACATCAAAGCCCTCAGTCTGCCATATCCCTTCCTCACCATGACATCGAGATCCACTTCATTTTGACCAGTTAAACCACTCACCAGTACAGAAAAAATATACACTTATCACAGTGGCACCGAAACGTCCCTCACAGCAACTCGGACATATCCCGCACAAAGACAGGGTCTCAACCTTCACCACGATTCTGACGCAGAATACCCCTCAGCGTGAAACAGACACGCCCCTCACGATGACGCCGCCACCCATCACTGTGACATCATTACACCTATCTCTGTGATACCCTTCAACTTGTCACTGTCACAGCAGTCTCTATGACACGCTCGTTTGCGTGAATCTGACACACTGTAAACGTTAAACATCCTTAACCATCTCTTTCAGTATCACTGATTCGTCAGTCTCTGATCACCTCCAACCGAGACTACCATCTCGTTTTGGAAGATTATAACGAGATAAACTCAACCCTTGAATCCAAGATATTCGAGATTTCCCACCTGAATCTCTCCCTGAGATCCTGTCGCAAGAATCTCTCTGCGCTCAACTCGAATCTGTCCGATCTTGAACGAAGGCACAGCGATCTCCGTCACCGGTTCACTGAGTTGGAAACAAAGATCAGATCTGACAAAGAAATCAAGGATCGATTCTGTCAATTGATGAACAGCAGAAGAGGTGAGTCATCATCCCCCACTTTCACCCGCTCCTCCTCAGAGGCCAGGCACACAGAGAGGAATCTTTACTCTGCGCCTGTCTCTGGCAGTGTGTGATGTGATCGTGGAGAGGGAGCTTCACCCTGTGTCTGATCCATGGAATGTGTGATGGGACAGTGCAGAGGGACCTTCCTTCTGAGTTTGACGCTTTAGTGTGAGATGGGACAGAGCGGAGTGAACTTCGTCCTGTAGCTGACTCAGGAAGTGTATAATCCTGTGGATTGGAGGGTTGCGGATTTTGCTCCATGTTTAAGAAAGGGAGTAGGGATAGCCAAGGAAATTATAGACCAGTGAGTCTTACTGTTTATGTTGATGAAGAATATCCTGAAAGGCATAATGTGATTATAAATAATCAGCATGGATTTGTCAAAGAGTGTGACAAAATACATTGATGAAAATAGAGCCTTAGATGTGGTGTACGTGGATTTTAGCAAGGCATTTGATAAGATACCCCATTAAAGGCTGATTGATAAATTAAGCAGGCATGGAATCCAAGCGGACATTGCTTTGTGACTGCCGAACACGCTCGCCTACAGAAGGCAAAGGCTGTTTGTAGACGGGTCATATTCTACATGGAGGCCGGTAACCAATGGTGTTCGCTCATGGGAACCATACTCTTCGTGATTTTTTTATAAATGACCTGGATGAGGAAGTGCCGGGTTGGGTTAGTACATTTAGTGATAACACAAAGGTAGGGGGTCTTGTGGACAGTGTGGAGGGTTGTGAGAGTACAGAGAGACATTGATAGGATGTAAAACTGGTCAGACGAGTGGTAGACGGAGTTCAACCCAGATAAGTGTGAGGTGGGTCAATTTGTTAGGTCAAATATGATGGTAGAACATAGCATTAATGACAGCAGCAGTGGCCTTGCGGTGAATTGGCCTTCATCAATCGTGGGTTTAAGAAACGAGAGGTAATGTTGCAGCTATATTGGTCCCTGCTCAGACTCCACCTGCAGTTCTGTGCTCAGTTCTGGTCGCCTCACTACAGGAAGGACGTGGAAACCATAGAAAGGGTGCGAAGGAGATTTACAAGGATGTTGACTGGATTGAGTTTAGGAGCCGAGGGGTAATGTTACAGCTCTATAGGACCCTGGTCAGACCCCACTTGGGGTACTGTGCTCAGTTCTGGTCACCTCACTACAGGAAGGACGTGGAAACCATAGAAAGGGTGCGAAGGAGAATTACAATGATATTGACCGGATAGGGGAGCATGACCTCTGAGAATAGTTTGAGTGAACAGTTGGTGTTTGTGATCAAAAGTGCAGAGGGATCTTCACTCTATGTCTGGACCCGGGAGTGTGTGATGGGACGGTGTGGAGGGAGATTCACTCTGTGTCTGACCCCGGGAGTGTGTGATGGGACGGTGTGGAGGGAGATTCACTCTGTGTCTGACCCCGGGAGTGTGTGATGGGACGGTGTGGAGGGAGATTCAATCTGTGTCTGACCCCGGGAGTGTGTGATGGGACGGTGTGGAGGGAGATTCAATCTGTGTCTGACCCCGGGAGTGTGTGATGGGACGGTGTGGAGGGAGATTCACTCTGTGCCTGACCCCGGGAGTGTGTGATGGGACGGTGCGGAGGGAGATTCTCTCTGTGCCTGACCCCGGGAGTGTGTGATGGGACGGTGTGGAAGGAGATTCTCTCTGTGTCTGACCCCGGGAGTGTGTGATGGGACCGTGTGGAAGGAGATTCTCTTTCTATTTGACATCGGGAATATGTGATGAGACAGTGTACCATTAGATTCACTCTGTGTCTCACGCCGAGTGTGTGCAATAGGACATAATGGAGGGAGCCTCTTTCTGTAAATAACTGCAGATGTGTGTGATGGACGATGTAGAGGGATCCATATTCTGTGTTTGATTCCCGCCGGATGCAATGGGCTGGCGGAGAGATATTCACAGTTCCTTATTTCTCACTTCCAGAGCAAGAATGTTCCAAGGACTGGATCGGAAAGGAAGACCGCTGTTATTTCATATCCACGTTTGCAAGATCTTATGATGAGGCAAAGCAGCATTGCTGTAACTCTGAATCAATCCTTCTTGAAATAAATTCCACTGAGGAAGAGGTATGTGTAACATTGACAGAAGAGATATCAACACCGGAGTGAATCTCCCTCCACACCGTCCCATCACACACTCCCGGGGTCAGATACAGAGTGAATCTCCCTCCACACTGTCCCATCAAACACTCCCGGGGTCAGACACAGAGTGAATCTCCGTCCACACCGTCTCAACACACACTCCCGGGGTCAAACACGGAGTGAATCTCCCTCCACACTGTCCCATCACACACACACCCGGGGTCAGACACAGAGTGAATCTCCGTCCACACCGTCTCATCACACACTCCCGGGGTCAGACACAGAGTGAAGTTCCCTCCGCAGCGTCCAATCACTCACTCCCGGTTTCAGAGTAAGAGAGACACTCCTTAAATTAAGCTCGATTTCAATTCTTAATTATAGCAATTTAACTTCACAGCATTTTGTTAACTACAATGTCGGCGACCAGGACAGTTCATACTGGATTGGAAAATGCAAAGACGGGTGAGATTTTGTGTCATTACATTTTCTGCTGAGAGCCCGGAACAGGGGATTAGTTTGGGGACTGACTCGAGTTCCGAGAATGGACTCTGCAGTGGACTTAGTTTGGGGACTGACGCGGGTTCCGAGAATGGGCTCTGCAGTGGGATTAGTTTGGGGACTGACACGAGTTCCGAGAATGGACTGTGAGTGGAATTAGTTTGCGGATTAACACGGGTTCCGAGAATGGACTCTGCAGTGGGATTAGTTTGGTGACTGACACGAGTTCCGTGAATGGACTGTGCAGTGGAATTAGTTTGAGGACTGAGACCATGCTTGTGGGAAGTTTTTGGGAAACGATCACGGGGCTGTGGCGAGAGAGTTTACATTGAGAATAATGTGTTTAGAGTCTGGTGTCTATGTTGAGAGAGTGGGGCAATGAGGTCAGTTTTAGGACTGAAACATGTCTGTGGTGGGAGTTGGGGTCCAGGCAGATTTTGGGAACTATAATGGTGTTCAATGGTGATGGGTTGTCTTGTGAAGGGATATGGGGGACAGAGAAGGATCTGCGGGGAGAATATGTTTCAGTGGAGTATTGCGGGGACGGGCACTGTGAGGAAAGAGTGTGGCACAAGGATTCATTTGGGATTCGCACCAATCTGTAGGGAAAGAGTGGGCAATCAGATTAATTTGGAAACCGTCGTGGGCTGCTCGTGGACTGTGTGAGGTTGAATGCATTTGTGGGCTGACGTGGATTGTGGGGAGGGTGTGCAAAATGGGACCGCTTTCCTGATTGGCCCAGGACGATAGGGAGGTGTTTGGGCAGTGGGACTATATTGGGGATTGCCTCGGGCCTGTCGCGAGAGAGTGGGACAGCGCAAGTATTCTGTAGACCGACACGGGGCGGTGGAGAGCGAGTGGTGCAGTGGAGCTCGTTTGGGAACTGACACAAGTTCAGGTCGAGAGTGAGGCAGTGGGAGTATTTTGGCGATAGACAGATCTGTAGTTAGAGAATTTAGCATTGGGATTAGTTTGGGCATTGACAGAGGTCTGTGGGAAAGGAGTGGGAAGTGCGAGTATTTTGGTTTCTGCCACAGGTCTGGAACAGGAGGATTAGGCAGTGGGACTATTTCCGGGACTGGCATTGGGTTGTGGGGTCGAGTGGAAAGTGCGAGTATATTGGGGACAGAAACGGGGCCGTGCGGAGAGAGTGAGTCAGTGTGCGTACTTTGGCCTGACACTGATCGGTGGAGTGAGGGTGGAAAGTGAGAGTACTTTCAGGTAGTAAGCTGGTCTGTGGGGTGACTGAAGCAGTGGGAGTATTTTGGAGACTGATATGGGTCCCTGGGAAGAGAGTGGCACTGTGGGTGCATTTCCGGTCCTGTGAGGATAAGCTGTGGTACTGGGATTATTCTGGGGACCCTCACTAGTCGGTGGGCAAAGGGTGGGGCATGGTATTTACTAGGGGACAGACACATGGGTACAGGGAGACAGTGGGGCAGTCGAAGTATTCTGGAGACTGACACAGGGCTGCCTGGGACAGTGGGGTATTGGGAGATTTTGGGGTCTCCCACAGGTCAATGATGAGGGTGTGCGTCTGTGGTTTCGGGGACTGACACAGGGCTCTCTGCTGGAGTTGCGTTGCCGCTTTTGAACTTGTTTCCCCCTCCTTGGCAGGGAAGTGGCCTCTAACGTCGTGTACAATATCAGCGCTGGAAAGTTCGAATGCGGTGAATGTAAATCCAGAGATGGTCATAGTTGCAATAATGATCAGCACCGTTTCATCTGTGAGAAGTCGGCACCCTTGTGCCCGGATTTTGCTGAGATGATCCTGGTTCTCTGTGAAGAGCCGCCGGGGTCGACTTATATTCAGGAGCAACTCCCTCTTTCTCCCCCATTTCTCTCTGAGACTCTTACTAACCCGTCCTCTGTTCCCTAATCCCCACCCTATTCTCCACTCTCCTTCTATCGCTCTTTTACTAGTCCTCTCCTTCTCTTTACCCTCGTCCCTCTAAAGTCTCTCTCTCATCTTCCTCTGCTCCCATCTTCTCTATTGCATCCTCATTTTAATTCCTCTCGATTTCATACAACCCTCTTCCCATCTCTTCTCTTTACACTCTGTCCCAAGATACTCTACTCTCTCGACCCCTGACTCCCCAACCCACTCGTTCATTTTTCTAAATCAACTCCATCTCTCTTTTCTCTTTCCTGGTACTCCCACCTCAATCATATAACCACATAACAATTACACCACGGAAACAGGCCATCTCGGCCCTTCTAGTCCGTGCCGAATGCTTACTCTCATCTAGTCCCTCCTACCTGCACTCAGCTCATAACCCTCCATTCCCCTCCTGTCCAGATACCTATTAATATTTTCAAAACAATATAGAACTTGCTTCTTCCACTGCTTCATGAAAGCTAGTTTCGCACAGCTACCACTCTTTGAGTAAAGAAGTTCCCCCTCATGTCACCCCTAAACATTCGCCCCCTAACTCTCACCTCATGTTCTCTTGTTTGAATCTCCCTTGCTCTCAATGGAAAAAGCCGATCCACATCAACTATATCTATTCCCCTCATAATTCTAAATACATCTATCCTCAGCCTTCTACGCTCCAAAGAATAAAGACCTAACCTGTTCAACATTTCTCTGTAACTTAGGTGCTGAAACCCAGGTAAATTCTAGTAAAACTGCTCTGTCCTCTCTCTATTTTGTTGACACCTTTCCTATAATTCGAGGAACAGAACTGTACTCAATTCTCCAAATTTTGCCTCACCAATGCCTTGTACAATTTTAACATTACAGCTGTTACGTACACGTAGGTATCTTGTGCCTGTCACATGGCCATGATATATTTGATGTTCTGCTGGGCATGATGTAATGGACTTGTGATGGTGGAGTGATGTAATTTTCCCACCTGTGAGAGGTCATGTGATAGTTTTTTTCTACAGGGTATAAAAGGAGAACCTCTCCCTGTGACGCAGGTCAGATCACGTTTGAATTTGTCAGTGTCTCCGTCCTGCTGCATATTCGATGTTATGACGCAGTTTTGTTTTAAAGTGAAGTTTTACTTTCTGCCTTAAGTCTCAAAGAGAATTGGCGGCAGTTTTGCTACAATACCGCCAGTTTAGCCCAGTCTATCGAAGTTCGGGAAGCTGGATGATCGAGGAATGTTGATGTCGACGGTGAAACAGGTTCGACCTGATTTAACCTTCGTATCAGGAGTTAGTAACCTGTGTCCGAGATAGCTCCTGCTGAATCAGCAGAAAGAGTTGGATGCAGAGTTTTGCCAAGGAAAGGTCAGGGCCTTTAAGCCGTTTTAATTCCTTCGCAGTGAATACTTCGGGATGGACATATTTCGGCTGGGATCATCAGTAACGTTGTGACGTCGGTGGGGAATTCGCTACTTCTTGGAAAACCTCTCCGAACTCACTGTGTAAATCATTTGGAAGTTTGCATTGTTACTTCTAAGAACTGTTTTTGCATTATTGCTTTAACATCTGCTCGAGCTGCCGCAGAGCCATGATTTCCAGTTAAGTTAGTCGTTGGGTTACTTTTGGGCTTTTTTGAGCAGTGTCTAATAAATGTTTCATTTGTTATGGAAAACCTGCCTCAATGCTATATTCATTGTTGAGGTGCCATAACACAAACCAAATACTTTGCCAAATGCTCTGATTTATAAAGGCCAGCATACCAAAAGATGTCATCACCACACTATCCACATGAGATTCCACTTCAGGAAACT
Organism: Hypanus sabinus; assembly: GCF_030144855.1. Lineage (NCBI taxonomy): Eukaryota > Metazoa > Chordata > Chondrichthyes > Myliobatiformes > Dasyatidae > Hypanus > Hypanus sabinus. The sequence goes on from NW_026779742.1 coordinate 77,789, forward strand.
ATGCAAAATTCTTCCTAAATCATTCTGTTCTTCTACATTCTTCAATGCACTACCATTTACCATGTATGTCCTGTTTTAATTAATCCTACCAAAATTTAGCACCTCACACTTATCAGCATTAAACTCCATCTGCCATTTTTCAACCCACTCTTCTAACTTGCCTAAAACTCTCTGCAAACTGAAAACCTACTTCATTATCCACAACGCCACATAAATAAGTATCACCTGTATACCTACTAATCCAATTTACCACCCCATCATCCAGATCATTAATGTATATGACAAACAACATTGGTCAGAGTACAGTTCCCTAAAGCATACCACTAGTCACCGGCCTCCAACCTGACAAACAGTTATCCACCACGACTCTCTGGCATCTCACATCTAGCCACTGTTGAATCCATTTTACTACTTCAATATTAATACCTAACGAATGAACCTTCCTAAATAATCTTCCGTGTGGAACTTGTCCATATAGACAACATCCACTGCTTTACCTTCATCAAATTTCCTAGTAACTGCAACAAAACATTCAATAAGATTTGTCAAACATGACCTTCCTTGCACAAATCCACGTTGGCTGTTCGTTTTCAGACCCTGTCTATCCAGATAATTATATATATAACATTTCTAAGAATACTTTCTATCTATTTACCCACGACTGACGTCAAACTTATAGGCCGTAGTTGCAAGGATTACCCCAAGAACCCTTTTTAAACAATGGAACCACATGAGCAACACGCTATTACTCCGGTACCATCCCCGTTTCTATCGACATTTGAAATATTTCCGTCAGAGCACCTTCTATTTCTGCACAAACTTCTCTCAAAGTCCAAGGGAAAATCTTGTCATGACTGGAGCTTTATCCACTTTTATTTAATTTAAAATCGTCATAGTTTCCATAACCTCCCTACTTGTTTCCCATACATTACACAATTCAATTTCCTTCTACTTAGTGAATACCGAAGAAAATAAATTATTCAAGATGCCACCCCTCCATCCCTTTTGGCTCCACACATAGCTGTCCAGTCTGATTCTCTTTGTTTTCACCTTACTTGCCAAATAATGCTTATACCTTATTTTAGCTTTTCTAATTTCTTTTGTAAGTTTCGTTTTACATTCTTTATATTCCTCAAGCAGCTCATTTACTCCATGCTGCCTATATTTATTATAGATCTCCCTGTTTGTCGGTTTGATTCTTATTTTTTTTTTCAAACCAAGTTTACAATATCCCGTGAGTACCAGGTGACTCTCAAACCTGTAATCTTTTCATTCAACCCGAGAGGGACATAAAGATTATGTACCCTCAAATTTTCACCTTTAAATGACCTCCATTTCTCTATTTCATCATTCCCAGAAAACAATTTGTCCCAATCGGCTCCTTCTAAATCCATTCGCGCCTCAAAGTAAGTCCTTCTCCAATCAAAAAACTCAACCCTGGGTCCAGTCTCATCGCTCTCCATTATTCTTTTGAATCTGACGGCATTGTGATCACTGGACCCGAAGTGCTCTCCAACATATGCCACCGGCACCTGACATATCCCATTCCCGAACATGAGATCCAACACTGCCCCTTCTCGAGCTGGTACCTCTATGTATTGCTGCCAAACACTATCCAGCACACGTTTTACAAACTCCAAACTGCGCAGCCCTTTTACAGAATGGGCTTCCCAGTCTATGTGTGGAAGGTAAAATCTCCCACAATGACAGCCTTGTGCTTACTGCAAACATCTGCTATCTTCTTACAAATTTGCTCCTCCAGTCCTCGCTCCCCATTAGGTGGTATATAATACATCCCTATAAGTGTCACTACACCATTCCTATTCCTCAATTCCACCCAAATATTCTCCCTTGACGAGCTCTCTAATCGATCCTGCCAGAGCACCGCTGTAATATTTTCTCTGGCAAGCCATACAACACACCCCGCCTCCCTCTTGCCACTACGATTCGGTGATACATGAAGCAATGAAATCCTGGAATATTTAGCTGCCTATCACATCCTCTTTAAACCATGTTACACTAATAGCAAAACCATGATATTTGCGAGTATCAATACATGTTCTAAGCCCGTTCACCTTTCTTACAACCCTCTTAGCATTAAAATAAATCAATTTAAGAAATTCTCCTCCTCTTACTCTCTGCTTATCCTTAATGATGCAAACAACTTTACTATCTTATTTTTCTTCCCTCTCCTCTGCATCTTTGGGCTGAGCTCTCTCCCCTCTATCACCTGCCTATTCTCACTCACACGCTGTCTACAAGCTTTCTCTATTTGTGCCCTAGCCTCCTCTCTCCTAGTCTCTTCAGTTTGATTCCAACCTCACAAGCCATTCTAGTTTAATGTCTCCCTCGATGCCGTAGCAAGTCTCTCCGCCAGGATATTGGTCGCCCTACGGTTCAAGTGCAGCCCATCCTTTTAGCACAGGTCACATCTACCCGATATAAGGTCCCAATGATCCAGAAAGTTGAATCACTTCTTCATTTTCCAATCCCTCAGCCACGCATTTATCCTCCACCCCATTCCATTCCTGCTCCCACTGCCGTGAGGGACGGGCAATAATCCCGAGATTACTAGCTTTGCGGTCCTTCTTTGGAATTTCGATCCTTGCACCCTGTATACTCCTTTCAGGGCCTCTTCGCCTTTCCCAGCTATGTCATTGGTACCGATATGTAACACGACCTCTGGCTGCTCACTCTCAAACTTCAGGATATCTTGGACGCGATCAGAAAGATCCCGGACAATGGCACCAGAAAGGCAAACTACCATCCGGGTCTCCTGTTTGAGTCCACAGAATCGCCTGTCTGTCCCCCTCCCTATCGACTCCCCTATCAAAGAGCTGTACTTATTGTCAAGGGGCAGAGCCAGTGGGGTCCATCTCGTACCTGAACCATCTACTTCCCTCTCCTAACCGTTACCCACTTGTCTGCCTCCCGTGGACCCGGAGTGACCACCTGCCTGTAACTGCTCTCTATCACCTCCTCACTCTCCCTGACCAGACCAAGGTCATCGAGCTGCAGATACAGTTCCCTAACATGGTCCCTTAGGAGCTGCAGCTCGGCCCATCTGGGGCAAATATGGACGTCTGCGAGGCTATCAGACTCCATTAGCTCCCAATCCGACACCCTGCACAACAAGCTGCCTTCACACTCATAATTCCCCCTTTCCACAAATAACAGGAAAAAGTGCAACCTAAGCCTACCTTGCCTCGCCCGTTTCTGTCTAATCCCGTTCAGCCAAAGCCCTTAAGCCTTCTCTCTGTTCCCGGCTCACTCTGCTGCTCGCAGGACGACACTGCCCGCTATATAAGGCCTTGTTTATTTTAAATCTTCCCCGCTTCACTGCCAGAAGTCACACGCCTGCGCCGTACCGCCTCTCTTAACCACGATGAGAACCAAAACTCAAAATGGCTCCCACAGCTCTCCCGTTCTTATTTTCAGACTTCCTTCAGCAAATTCACCGTTTATTTTCAATCATCTGTGACTTATACAACCTGAGATGTGTTCATCTGAAGGTCGGATATATGTAAAATGCAAAAAGATTTTAAAAAAATGCCGCGAAAATGTGGACGTGGTGCTCATGCATTCAAAAATATGTTGACGGAGGTGAAGAATGTGATCCTGAATCGTTGGTATTTGTTTCCGGTGCCTCTTTCCCGATGGTGGTAATGAACAGGGAGCTTATCCCGGGGTGAGCGAGCTCATTGATGGAAGCTGCCTTCTCGATCTATCGCATCTTGCAGATGTCCCCGATGCTGGGGAAGGTTGTGCCCGTGATGGATCTGGTTGAGTCTACATCACTCTGCCCCCTCTGGCGACCTCGTGCGTTGCAGCCTCCACACCGGGCGGCGATGCAATAAGTCAGAACGCTCCCAGTGATCATTTGCTGGTCTTCAACGAAAGGCCAAATCTTCTCAAACGGCAGAGAGCTCAGTACGAGGCCTTTAACTGTAGATCTTCCATGAAGGTATATTACAGGCAACACTTGGCAGTCTAAGGCCTGAAGGGATCGCGACAGCTAACCACACTCCGGGGAATGTCCGTGCCGAAACTCGGATGCCTGCCGCTCTTCGGTCGGGAACGTGACACGTTCGTGTTTGCGTGAATGTGTTGGACGAAGGATAGATCCACTGAGACGCTGACATCATTGCCGTGAACCTCCTTTCCACCCTCTCCAGTGTATTTACATCTGGCTGGATAATTTAAGAGGCCGAAGACAAGAAATGGATCTCCTGCGGTTGAGCACAGAGCACAGAGGATATATCCACCGAGACGCTGTCATCATTGCCGTGACCCTCCTTTCAACCCTCTCCAGTGGAATCACATCTGGCTCGATTATGAAAGAGGCCGAGAACTGCTCACGGGAATCCAAATAAGACCTCACAGTGCCTTAAAATTAAATCCTTGCTCTGGAAATGAATACTGAACTTGTATTTGATTTCCACATCACCGACTCCTTAGCCTGTTGCTTGGCAAAGGTTTCAGTGCCCTCCCAGGTAGACCATCATAACCCTGCGAGGGTTCACCCACCTGAAGGATGAGTCTGAAATCGGCCATCCAGACAGAAGTCACAGAAAAGATTGGTGCGAGCACAGCCGATCAATGTGCTCCTCTCCAGCGTCTTGTTCAAGCGCAACGTGACTCCCCAACTCGTGTACTTACTCAGACTGCCCGTCTGCATCGTGTACTCCCTCCTTTACACCCTAACCGTTTAACGGCACTTATCCGTCCCCTAAAATCCGCTCAGTCTCCGTGACACCGTCCATCCTCTGAACCATTCCCCGGTATGGTCACTCTATCCAGTCCTGTCCGTCTCCATGATCCCCTCGTTCTTCTACACTCAGCCAGTCTGTCTCAACGCCAGCGGATCCTGCAGCCCTCCGCGTCTTCCTTCAGCTCCTCAGACCCATGTCATCGTCAACCCTCCTTCTACAATCAGCCAGTCTGTCTCAACGCCAGCAGTCCCTGCATCCTTCCGCGTCTTCCTTCACCTCCTCCGACCCATGTCATCGTCAACCCTCCTCCTGTACTCAACCAGTCTCTCCCAACGCCAGCAGTACCTGCATCCTTCCGCGTCGTCCTTCACCTCCTCCGACCCATCTCATCGTCAACCCTCCTTCTACACTCAGCCAGTCTCTCTCTACGCCAGCAGTCCCTGCATCCCTCCGCGTCTTCCTTCACCTCCTCAGGCCCATGTCATCGTCAACCCTACTTCTACACTCAGCCAGTCTCTCTCTACGCCAGCAGTCCCTGCATCCCTCCGCGTCTTCCTTCACCTCCTCAGGCCCATGTCATCGTCAACCCTCCTTCTACACTCAGCCAGTCTCTCTCAACGCCAGCAGTCCCTGCATCCTTCCGCGTCTTCCTTCACCTCCTCAGACCCATGTCATCGTCAACCCTCCTTCTACACTCAGCCAGTTTCTCTCAACGCCAGCAGTCCCTGCATCCTTCTGCGTCTTCCTTCGCCTCCTCAGACCCATGTCATCGTCAACCCTCCTCCTGTATTCAGCCAGTCTCTCTCAACGCCAGCAGTACCTGCATCCTTCCGCGTTTTCCTTCACCTCCTCCGACCAATGTCATCGTCAAACCTCCTTCTACACTCAGCCAGTCTCTCTCAACGCCAGCAGTCCCTATATCCTTCCGCGTCCTCCTTCACCTCCTCCGACCCATGTCATCGTCAAACCTCCTTCTACACTCAGCCAGTCACTCTCAACGCCAGCAGTCCCTGCATCCTTCCTCGTCTTCCTTCACCTCCTCCGACCCATGTCATCGTCAACACACCTTCTACACTCAGCCAGTTTCTCTCAACGCCAGCAGTCCCTACATCCTTCCGCGTCTTCCTTCACCTCCTCAGGCCCATGTCATCGTCAACCCTCCTTCTACACTCAGCCAGTCTCTCCCAACGCCAGCAGTCCCTGCGGCCTTCTGCGTCTTCCTTCACCTCCTCCGACCCATCTCATCGTCAACCCTCCTTCTACACTCAGCCAGTCTCTCAACGCCAGCAGTCCCTGCGGCCTTCCGCGTCTTCCTTCACCTCCTCCGACCCATGTCATCGTTAACCCTCCTTCCCAGACAAACTTCCACTTTGCCGTCAGCCCCATCTCCCAATTCAGCCCAACCAGTTTCCGCCACCGCCATCCACTTCTATAAACCCCGACTCTATCAACCTTCCGTCCCCTACATTCCTCGCCGTCGCCGTTATCTCCTTCCCCATCTCCTCCCCGAATGCCTGACACGCTCCATCCCCTTAGCTCTCCACGGTTCCATTATCCCTCTTTCTCCTCTACACCCCTGTTCATATTGAATTCTGGGGTGGAAGGAGGAGAGGTGACGTCTGGTGTTACACCGCCACGCCCCCTCCACCGGATATTGATCTCCCGATTCTGAGCCTCAACACAGTTCTGTATGATCAGGTCGATCGTTTTGTTCGTTAACACCTCCTGCCAGCAACAGCTATCTCACCACCACGTCCATGCTCTCAATCCCAGCCCCTTCCAATTCCATATTCTTCCCTGCACATCATGTGAACACAAACCAACGCACATTCTCCGAGACAGGTTCGCGGAGTGCTGAGGGTTATAGAGAGGGATGGATCTCCTGTACCTGGGAGTTTTTAACAGGACCGTGGAGGGAGCTTTACTCTGTGTCTAACGCCGGGATCAAGTGGGGTGATGGGGTGTGGAAAGAGATTCACTCTGTATCTGACCCTGGCTTGTTTGATGGGAATGTATGGAGTGCGCTTCACTGCTTGTCTGACCCCAGGACTGTGTGATGGGACGGAGTGGAGGAAGATTAACTTTGGCTCTGAACCCAGGAGTGTGTGATAGGATGCTGTAGAGGGAGCTTCACTCTATGTCTCACCCTATGAATATGTGATGGGACGATGTGTCTGTCCCCGGGAGTGTGTAATGCGACAGTGTAGAGAGATTTTCACTCACTGTTTGAATGTGTGTGTGTGTGTGTGTGTGTGTGTGTGTGTGTGTGTGTGTGTGTGTGTGTGTGTGTGTGTGTGTGTGTGTGTTTGTGCGTGCGTGTGTGGTGGGGGGCGCGGGGTATAAGCCGGAGCAGAATGAAGTGGCGGGAAACCACAGAACTTTTGGTTGATTTGCTTTCAGTTTACTTATTGTTTTTTTTTTAATCGCAAAGTCAGAGCAGTGGCAATGTCTGGCAGGAGAGTTGAATACTCCTTTGCGAGATGTGGGAAGGCAGAGAGACCTCAGGAGTTCCTGACAACTTCACCTGTAAGAAGGTCATCCAGCTGCAGCTTCCAACACTCTGCGTTACTGTTCGAACTGGAACTGCATGAACTCGGGATCATTCGGGAAACTGAGGGGGTGATAGGGAAGACATTTAGAAAGGTATTTACACTCAAGGTGTAGGATACAGGAAACTTTGTGACAGATAGAAAAGTGAAAGAGTTTAAACAGCCAGAGCCAGAGCCAGTGCAGAGAACCCTTGTGGCCAACCCTCTCAATAACAGGTAGACTACTTTGGATACTTCTGGGTGGGAGGAGAGAGGTGCAAATGACCAAGCAGGGGAAAGTCTCACCGGTCAGGTCACTGGAACTGACTATGGTTCTGTGGCTCAGAGGGGAAGAGGATGAGATGTGGCGAGAAGCATCAATGGGGTTTCCTTTGTTAGGGCAACAAAAAACACGCACGGTGGAGGAGAACGACATTTCTCGGTGGTATGCGGTCGTAATAAGCACCAGTCTATAGGTTGGAAGAAGGAGCTGGTTCTGCAATCTTATGTACATGCAGGTGAGGCCAAAATTATAAAGAATATTCAGTTCAAGAAGTGTCTGAAGAGTTAGTGTTGAAAGAAGTTCAGATATGCTTATCACGCATCTCTCTTCCACGGAAGACGAGACGGGTTCATATCATTTCAATTCAATTCCTTTTAAGTTTAAATGTAATTCCATCGCACAGGAATAACCATGAATACAGCCATAACCAAGCTGCTAACCACAACACCAACAGTCCCATACGGCACAAGTCATACATAATATGTATAAAACAGAAAGATAGCAAGCATATGTAGGATATCAGTGAAATACATTCAAGCAGTATGTACACGCACAACACGCGCACACACACGCGCGCGCGCACACACACACGCACACACACACACACACACACACACACACACACATACACATTTAGCCAGCTTGATGCCCCTGGTCACATTGAATGCCGCGGTAATCTACAATTGTTCACGACAGAGATTGCCTTCTGCCGAGCCTACACTGGGGGGCAGCACAGACTCCTGCCTGGAGACAGCGCCGCAGTGCCCCCACCTTGCTCAGCTCCTCCATTTCATCTGCCATGAACAACTGTCTCAGTTTACACCTGAACTGGATTGGAACTAATATCCCAGCGGTAAGGTTTACCATTAAAATGACAGCTGCAGGCCGATGAAAAAAAGAACGCCATCAAAGATAGTTGAGTGGTTGCTGGGACAAGATGATTTATGGACCTCAGACAAAGTCAGGAAAGGATACACCCACCCACCTTTGCACTGGGATCTATCACCAGGATCTGAGCCTCTCCCCAACACTGCATGCACAGGCCGTCATGTGCTTCCGCACCACTTGCATCAGTGTTTGCAAACTCACCACCCTTTCCCTGGCCTACTCTCTCCTCCCCTTCCTTGCTCTAACGGCAGCACACAATCCGCTCACACATACACACACACACACACCATCTCCAAGAGACACACACAATTCGACACGACTGGAAAACCGAAAGACTGGGTATTTATGAGTGGGGAGAGCGGAGGAGAGAGAGGGATTCGTACTTTTTCTGACTTTAGTAGAGTGTGCTGCTATACTGCAAGAGGAACTTTAAATATCTGACCTCGGGAATGTGACGGAATAATATTTAGGGTGCTTCGCTGATTATCTGACCGAGGAAGTGGGTGATGGGACGGAGTGGAGGGATATTCACTCTGTGTCTGACCCCGGGAGTGTGTGATGGGACGGTGTGGAGGCAGACTCACTCTGTGTCTGACCCCAAGAATCTGTGATTGGACAGTGTGGAGGGAGATTCACTCTGTGTCTGACCCCTGGAGTCTGTAATGGGACAGTGAGGAGGGAGCTACTCTCTGTGTCTGACCCCGGGAGTGTGTGATGGGACGGCGTGGAGCAGGGGTGGGCAGACCTTTTGACTTGTGGGCCACAAAGGGTTCTAAAATTTGACAGGAGGGCCGGACCAGGAGCAGATGGACGGAGTGTTTTGGTAATACACCTCATAAGAAAAAGTAAAATATCACGGGATATGTAGAAAACATGTGCTTTAAATTCAATTGAAAGTGAACAAATGCATTACAACAAAATATCTGTCTTTGAAGTCCCATGGTATTTATCTATTTATTGAAATGACTTTTAAAACACTGAAAATTAAATGAATAAAATACAGCTCTTTTTTAATAGTAACAGTTATTATTTTAAAGCACTGAAAATTCTGTTATCCTTCAAGATATTATCATCATCACTCTCCTCCTGACTGTCTTTATTTCAAAAACGGTAGGAGATGGAGGTCTACTTGTCCTGCTCCTTCTTATTCAATTGTCCCCTGTGCCCAAAACTCAACAACGACCAGCACAAAGACAGAACATTGACAGCGCGCCAGTATGCGGAGCGTGTTATTTGATCTGGAGCGCAATTTTTATTTTAAGAACTTATGTGCACCTGCGCACTACTCATGTCCATCACTTAACAGAAATGACATGTAACATGTAAGGTTTATTGAAAAAATATTTTCAAATGCATTTTGTACATAACACAACGAAGAAACTTATTTTTAATTTCAGTGGGAACAGTGTTGTTGGTCTCCCTTTTTAGCCAGCGCATCAAAGTCTGGATTTAGTTTTGTTGTGGCGATTCTCAGGATGGATCTGAGGTGTTGGTCAGTTAACTTGGATCTGTGGCTGGCTTCGTTGATGTTCATGACGCTGAACGACTGTTCACACAAATAGGTCGAGCCGAACAAAGAGTAAAGCGGAAATGTGGAGTAATACGCTGCACCTCAACAATGGTCAATGTATATAGAGTGCGTCATCTACTGGGAAAACGCCAGAATTGCGGGGAGAAAACATTAACAAGGTTTATTAATATGATTTCATCAAGTTCTGCGGGCCGGATTAAAAAGCTTAAAAAGCTTAAGGCATATGGCCCCCGGGCCGTAGTTTGCCCATGCCTGTTGTGGAGGGAGCTGCACTCTGTGCCTGACGCCGGGTGTGTGTGATGGGACGGTGTGGAGGGAGATTCACTCTGTGTCTGACCCCTGGAGTCTGTAATGGGACAGTGAGGAGGGAGCTACACTCTGTGTCTGACCATGGTTGTATGTGATGGGACGTTGTGGAGGGAGCTGCACTCTGTGTCTGACCCCGGGAGTGTGTGATGGGACGGTGTGTAGGGAGAGCCAGTCTATTTCTGACCCCGGGAGAGTGAGATGGGACAATTCGGTGGGAGCTGCACTCCGTTTCTGACCCCGGGAGTGTGTGATGGGACGATGAATAATCTGTTTTCCTGTTTTTTCGACCGAAGTGGATAACCTCACATTTATCTACATTAAATTGTATCTGCCATGAAATTGCCCACTCACCTAACCTATCAAAGTCACCCTGCATCCTCTTATCATCCTCCTCACAGCTAACAACGCCGCCCAGCTTCGTGTCATCCGCAAACTTGGAGATGTTGCATTTAATTCCCTCGTCTAAATCATTAATATATATTGTAAACAACTGGGGTCCCAGCACTGACCCTTGGTGTACCCAACTAGTCACTGCCTGCCATTCTGAAAAAGGCCCCGTTTACTCCCACACTTTGCTTCCTGTCTGCCAACCAATTCTCTATCCACATCAAAACCATGCACCCAATACCGTGTGCTTTAAGTTTGCACACTAATCCCCTGTGTGGGACCTTGTCAAAAGCCTTTTGAAGATCTAAATATACCACATCTGCTGGCTCTCCCCTATCCACCCTACCAGTTACATCTTCAAAAAATTCTATAAGATTCGTCCTACATGATTGTTCTTTCACAAAGCCATGCTGACTTTGTCCGATGATTTCACCTCGTTCCAAATGTGCTGTTATCACATCTTTGATAACCGACTCCAGCATTTTCCCCACCACCGATGTCAGACTAACCAGTCTATAATTACCCGGTTTCTCTCTCCCTCCGTTTTTAAAACAGACTCCAATCAGAGATTGGGAGCAGAAAAATGGTAACTCACACGTTCTGCGCCAACGGCTGCAATCTGAAAAATCTTTCTTTGGCCTCCACTCTTATCCCCTTCCTTCCTCTTTTCTCAGCACACCATTCCTTCTCTATGACGATTAAGTGGCTGAGTAAGCAGCATGTATTTACCAATGAAATCGGTATATATGTGAAGCTGGTTTTGGAGCGTGAAGTCAGGGATTTAGCAAGTAAATTAAAGGACAGGACCACTACCCGTCCCAGTGTGCCCAGACTTAGGAAGACAATACAGTTTAGCAAGTGGCTCAAATGCTGGTGTAGGTGGGAGAGCTCCAAAATTAGGAATCATTGTATTTTTTCCAAGGGAGGTGGGATGTGTACAGAAGAGATGGAGAGCTATGTACACATAAGCTGCAGGGCAAAGGATATCCGAGCAGGAAGGTTTGTCAGTATTGTGCATGAGAGTTTTTGGGAGAGCAATTGAACTGGAGTGGAGCTGATATCCTAGCGGGAAGGTTTATCAGTATTGTGCATGAGATTTTTTGGGAGAGCAGTTGAACTGGAGTGGAACTGATTTCCGAGCAGGAAGGTTTGTCAGTATTGTGCATGAGAGTTTTTGGGAGAGCAGTTGAACAGGAGGGGAACTGATATCCTAGCGGGAAGGTTTGTCAGTATTGTGCATGAGATTTTTTGGGACAGCAGTTGAACTGGAGGGGAACGGATATCCTAGCGGGAAGGTTTGTCAATATTGTGCATGAGAGTTTTTGGGAGAGTTGTTGAACTGGAGTGGAGCTGATATCCTAGCGGGAAGGTTTGTCAGTATTGTGCATGAGAGTTTTTGTGAGAGCAGTTGAACTGGAGGGTCAGGGGGATGGGATTCAGAGTTCGAGAGCAGACAGCGGAATCGCTCTGGAGACAGATAATGTTAAGACCTCAGAACAAGTCAGGAATCAAAAGGTTGTGCATCACGCGACTGGTGCGCTGAGCTCGCGCAGTATATTTCAATGCAGGTAGCTTCTGAGAAGCGCATTTGAGCATGAATCAACACAGTGAATATGATATTGTAGCCGTTATTGAGAAAAGGGTGCAGGAGGAGCAAGCAGGACAGGACGATATTTCAGATTTTCCTATTCTTAGACTAGAGAAAGCGGAAGGAATAACAAGAGGAGTGGTGACATTACAGGGCTGAGAAAAAGTCACTGCAGAGCACATTCAGAACAGACAATACAACTCGTCCAAGTGAAACTTTATAGGTGGAGACAAGAAACATAGAAAACGTACAACACAATACAGGCCCTTCGGCCGCACAAAGTTGTGCCGAACATCACACTACCTTTGAAATTATTAGGCTTACCCATAGCCTTCAAGTTTTCTAAGCTCCATGTACCTCTCCAAAAAACTCTAAACATACGCTATTATATCCGCCTCCACCAGCGTTGCCTGCAGCCATTTCCGCACACTCCCACTCTCTGATTAAAAAGCATTCCCCTGACATCTCCTCTGTACCTACTCCCCAGCAGTTTAAACCCGTGTCCTCTTGTGGCAACCATTTGTGGGAAAAGCCTCTGACTATCCACACGATCAATGCCTCTCATCATTTTACACACCTCTATCAGGTCACCTCTCATCGTCCTTCGGTCCAAGGAGAAAAGGCCGAGTTCATTCAATCTGATTTCATGAGGCATGCTCCAGAATCCAGGATATTTCCTTGTGAAACTCCTCTGGACCCTTTCATTTTTTTGTAATTTATGCTTTTACTGAAGTTGTTCATCAATCAAACATTTCCATGAGATGGCAGATTTAGTTTAATGCTGATAAAATAAGTGTCAATTGTTTCGTTTTGGTAGGAATAATCCAAATAGGACAAACATGGTCATTGGTAGGGCATCGAGGAATGCAGTGGAACAGAGTGATCTAGGAATAATTGTGCACAGTTCCCTGAAGGTGAAATCTCATGTGGATAGGGTGGTGAAGAAAGCTTTTGGTATGCTGTCCTTTATAAATCAGAGCATTGAGTATAGGAGTTGGGATGTAATGTTAAAATTGTACAAGGCATTGTTGAGGACATATTTGGAGTATTGTGTACAGTTCTGGTCACCTAATTATAGGAAAGATGTCAGAAAATAGAGAGAGTACAGAGGAGCTTTACTGGAATGTTACCTGGGTTTCAGCACCTAAGTTACAGAGAAAGATTGAACAAGTTAGGTCTTTATTCTTTGGAGCGTAGAAGGTTGATGGAGGACTTGATAGAGGTACTTAAAATAATGAGGGGGATAGATAGAGTTGACGTAGATAGGCTTTTTCCATTGAGAGTGGGGGTGATTCAAACAAGAGGACATCAGTTGAGAGTTAAGGGGCAAAGGTTTCTGGTCAACACGAGGGGGAACTTCTTTACTCAGAGAGTGGTAGCTGTTTGGAACGAGCTTACAGTAGAAGTGGTAGAGGCAGGTTCGGTATTGACATTAAAGTAAAATTGGATAGGTATATGAACAGGAAAGGAATGGAGGGTTATGGGCTGAGTGCGTGTCTGTGGGAATAGGTGAGAGTAAGCGTTCGGCGGGGAATCGAAGGACGGAGATGGCCTGTTTCCGTGCTGTAATTGTTATAGGTTATATGTATTTCAGATATTGTACATAGATATCATACCGTCATATCTGCCAAAAATGACTACATAATATCCATCTGAGGTATACACTTATAGAAAAGAGAGGAAAGAAAGAACAAGCGATAGGAGAAAACGATGTACAATTAGGGAGTAATCTTTTTATTTTTACAACATATTCATTGCTTTGTGAGAATAAAATCAGGTCTAAGAGGTGTTTTGTAGTTAAATCATTTTCCCACTATTAACCAATTTGTTCCAAATTATGATTAAGGGATGCTGTTATCTTCTCCATTTTGTAAACGTTCATTGTAATTTCCATCCATGCATTTAAGGTTGGGTCTCCTTTGATAACCATTTCCCAGTTAGAGTCTTGCTACCAGCCGCAAGCAGAACATTCATAGAACATATAACATTAAATAGTACAGCACATTACAGGCCCTTCGGTCCACAATGCTGCGCCAACCCTCAAACCCTGCCTCCCATATAACCCCCCACCTTAAATTCCTCCACATACCTGTCTAGTACCCTCTTAAACTTCACTAGTGTATCTGCTTCCACCACTGACTCAGGCAGTGCATTCCATGCACCAACCACTCTGAGTAAAAAAACCTTCCTCTAATATCCCCCTTGAGCTTCCCTCCCCTTACCTTCAAGCCATGTCCTCTTGTACTGAGCAGTGGTGCCCTGTGGAAGAGGCGCTGGCTGTCCACTTCTGTCTATTCCTCTTAGTACTTTGTGTACCTCTATCATGTCTCCTCTCATCCTCCTTCTCTCCAGAGAGAATATTTATTAAGTCGTTATCTCTTTTCAACCATTCTGGCAGTACATACTGGTGGGGCGACCTACACTGAGCACCATACTCCAACAGGGGTCTGTTCAGGTTCCTCAGTAGCTGAAACATGAACTCTCGGCTACTAAAATCAATTCCACGGTTTATGAAGGCCCCTAAACCGTATACCCTCTTAACCACAGAGTCAAACTGCGTGCTGCTTTGAGCGTCCTGTGGACTCGGACCCCATGATCCATCTGATCCTCCGCACTGCCGAGAGTCTAGTCATTCATATTATTTTCTGCATTAATATTTTACGTACCAAAGCGAAACACTTCAGTCTTATCTGGAAGTCACAGACAGCGACCATAACAAAGGGGACCGTACTTCCCTGGTGGAATTATTAACCCAGGCGAGAGGTGGACACACAATTAACTCCCCACCGGTCACACCCTTTTCACACTACGAGAGCCACTGATCGATTCTCCAGATCGATTCTCCAAAACCAAAATTATCTGTGGGTTCAACAAAGCTCGTTCGGTGTCCAATAACCATTAGTCTGTAGGTCCATCAGCGGACCACCTGTTTATCACACCACGCTGAACACCAGCTGTCCTTCAAATAACGACCTCGGCCACCATGGCGACCCATCAGCTGTTCGTTGCTCTTTCTCTGCAAAAACTCGCAAGCAGACAGTGCCCTTGTTAAAGTGTAAACAAGCTTGCAGAGAAACCATAACACCATCTCCAGCAGTCTTAGTGGCTCTCTCTCTGTCGCTCTCTTCCCCCCCCCCCCCCTCTCTCTCTCTCTCTCTCTCTCTCTCTCTCTCTCTCTCTCTCTCTCTCTCTCTCTCTCTCTCTCTCTCTCTCTCTCTCTCTCTCTCTCTCTCTATAACAATGTGTCCGGTGCTGAACAGCAACTCTCTCTCTCTTTCCAAAAACACAGCTCATAGGGGTAATTCAGGACCACATCACACCTCACTACCAACTGCTTGGACAATATAGCCTGTTGATGGCAAAGGTTTTCACTACCCTACCAGGTACGCATTCGGAACCCGATGCCGTGCGAGGTTGCACCCACCTGAAGGATGATTCTGACTTCGGACATTGAGATAGAGGCCACAAAAGATAAAGGGGCGAGCTGAGCCGAACATGCCGCCCCTCTCCAAAGTCTTCTTCAGCTGTAACGTGACTTCTCAACTCGTGTACTTACTCAACTGAAACTCTCTTCCTTTCCGTCACCTCCTCCCTCCCCGACATCCGAACATATTTACATCGCCCCATCCCTCCTCTAAAACCCTCCCCGACTCCGGCACTCCCTACCTCCTGTGCACGAATAACCATGTCAGTTGTTCCTACTTCTCCTCCTCTTCCCCTCCCCTTGACTTTCAATCACTCACTCTCCCCCACTCTCGGTTCTAGTCACCATGTCCCTTCCGATCACCCTTGCCCATTTCCATGAACCCCTCGCTCTTCTACGCACCGCCAGTCTCTGCCTCCAGCAGCAGTGCCTGCACACTTCCTTGTCTTCGTCAGCCCCTTCCTCCCCTACGACTCACTTCGTCGTTCTCTCCTTGTTCCCCGACGATCAACCTCGCCACAGTCTGTCAGGATATCCTTTGCATCACCTCCCTCCGGCGTTTCCCCCATACCTTCCCTTCTACACATACAGTCTCCATTACCGCTCCGTACGCTACACGTCTTGCCGTCTCCGTTATCCTTCCTTCCCCAACTCTTCCCCCGTCTCTCTGTAACGCTGCATCCCCGATAGCCTTCCACGTATCCGTCATCCCGCTGCCTCCTCCACGCCACTCCCTTTCTGTGTTAATGTGGAATTGTGGGGAAGAGGGAGAGGTGACGTCTGGTGTTACATCACCACACACCCACCTGCTCCGCTGGATATTGATTTCCCCCAGATTCATTTCCATCACCGCCATCTTCTTTAACACACCCCGTCTCTATCAACTCTCCGTCCCCTACATACTTTCCGTTACCGATATCTCCTCCTTCCCCATCTTCTGCTCCGTCTCCCTGACACGCTCCTTCCCCTACACTCCTTCCGTCACCGATATCTCCTGCTTCCCCATCTCCTCCCTCGTCTCCGTGACCCGCTCCTTCCCCTACACTCTCCACGGTTCCACCAACACTCTTTCTGCTCTACACCCCTCTGTTTATCTGGAATTCTGGGGGAGGAGGGGGAAGAGCTGAGGTCTGGTGTTACAACACCCAACCCGCTCCTCCGGATGTCGATCTCTCTGTTTTGAGCCTCGTCACTGTTCCGTGTGGACAGGCCGGTCTTGCGCTTCCACACCACGGGACTTGGGAGTCCGTGTGCAGGATACCCTTAAGGTTAACCTCCATTCGAATGTTGAAAAGCATGGAGAGAGTGGATGTGGCAAAGTTGTTTCCCACGGTGGGGGAGTCTAGTACGAGAGGACATGACTTGATGATTGAAGGGCGCCCATTCAGAACAGAGATGCGAAGATTTTTTTTTTAGCCAGAGAGTGTTGAATCTCTGGAATTTGTTGCCACGGGCGGCAGTGGGGGCCAAGTCATTGGGTGTATTTAAGGCAGAGGTTGATAGGTATCTGAGTGGCCTGGGCATTAAATGTTATGGTGACAAGGCGGGCAGAGTGGGACTAAAGGGGTGATTGGATCAGCTCATGATAAAATGGCGGAGCAGGCTCGATTGGCCGAATGTCCGACTTCTGCTCCTTACGGTCTTATGCTCCTGTCTCAGAAGCTGTGTTGTATTTTGTGAGGATATGATGAAGCACATTGATGCAGGTAGAGATGTTGATCTGTTGATAAAAGGATTTTAATAAGGTATCTGACAAGTTTCACCATGATAGGCTATTTCAGTGTCCATGGAAATTTGTCTGGTGTATTCAAAATTGTTTTTATCCAGAGAAGGCGGAGGATTGTCATGCAGGGAGTGTTTTCTCCCTGGAGGTTGATAACCATTGGCAATGTGTAGGGATCTGTTCTGTGATCCTGCTTTTAGTGTTTTGTTTAATATAAATAATTTGTTTTAGAAAGTGGAAGGATGGAATTCGTAAGTTCGCAGATGATATGGTTAGTTGTGGTTAGCGAAGAAGTTTGTTACAACAGGACATCGACAGGATGCAGAACAGCGATGAGAAGTGCCAGATGAAGTTCAACACAGAAAAGTGCGAAGTGATTCCCTTTGGAAGGACTAATTTGAAAGGCAGAGTGCAGGGTTGACAGCAGGGTGGTTGGCAGTCTGGTGAATCAGAGGGACGTTCGGGTTGACATCCACGATCCCGTAATGTTTCTTCACACGTTGATAGGCAGTTGGCGAAGACGAATTGGGTATCAGCCGCATTATTCAGGGGACTGAGGTCAGGAGCCTAGAGGCCATGTTGCAACGCGAAAAGTCCCGTTTAGCACTTGGAATATTGGGTTCAGTCCCGAGCACCTCATAAAAGAAGGACGTGGAAACGATAGAGAGGGTGTAGAGCAGATTTACCAGGATGCTGTCCGGATTAGAGAGGGTGCAGAGGAGATTCACCAGGATGCTGACCGGATTAGAGAGGGTGCAGAGGAGATTCATCAGGATGCTGTCCGGATTAGAGAGGGTGCAGAGGAGATTCACCAGAATGATGTCCGGATTAGAGAGGGTGCAAAGGAGATTCACCAGGACGCTGTCCGGGTTAGAGAGGGTGCAGAGGAGATTCACCAGGACGCTGTCCGGGTTAGAGAGGGTGCAGAGGAGATTCACCAAGATGCTGTCGGGATTACAAAGGGTGCAGAGGAGATTCACCAGGACGCTGTCCGGATTAGAGAGGGTGTAGATGAGATTCACCAGGATGCTGTCCGGATTAGAGAGAGTGCAGAGGAGATTCACCAGGATGCTGTCCGGATTAGAGAGGGTGTAGAGGAGATTCAACTGGATGCTGCCTGGATTAGAGAGGATGCAGAGCAGATTCACCGGGATGTTGTCCGGATTAGAGAGGGTGCAGAGGAGTTTCACCAGGATGCTGTCCGAATTAGAGACGGTGCAGAGGAGATTCACAGTGATGCTGTCCGGATTAGAGAGGGTGCAGAGGAGGTTCACCAGGATGCTGCCTAGATTAGAGAGGGTGTAGTGGAGATTCATCAGGATGCTGTCCGGATTAGAGAGGGTGCAGAGGAGATTCACTAGGATGCTATCGGGATTAGAGAGGGTGCAGAGGAGATTCACCAGAATGATGTCCGGATTAGAGAGGGTGCAAAGGAGATTCACCAGGACGCTGTCCGGGTTAGAGAGGGTGCAGAGGAGATTCACCAGGACGCTGTCCGGATTACAGAGGGTGCAGAGGAGATTCACTAGGATGCTATCGGGATTAGAGAGGGTGCAGAGGAGATTCATCAGGATGCTGTCCGGATTAGAGAGGGTGCAGAGGAGATTCACCAGGACGCTGTCCGGGTTAGAGAGGGTGCAGAGGAGATTCACTAGGATGCTATCGGGATTAGAGAGGGTGCAGAGGAGATTCACCAAGATGCTGTCGGGATTACAAAGGGTGCAGAGGAGATTCACCAGGACGCTGTCCGGATTAGAGAGGGTGTAGATGAGATTCACCAGGATGCTGTCCGGATTAGAGAGAATGCAGAGGAGATTCACCAGGATGCTGTCCGGATTAGAGAGGGTGTAGAGGAGATTCAACTGGATGCTGCCTGGATTAGAGAGGATGCAGAGCAGATTCACCGGGATGTTGTCCGGATTAGAGAGGGTGCAGAGGAGGTTCACCAGGATGCTGTCCGAATTAGAGACGGTGCAGAGGAGATTCACAGTGATGCTGTCCGGATTAGAGAGAGTGCAGAGGAGGTTCACCAGGATGCTGCCTAGATTAGAGAGGGTGTAGTGGAGATTCACCAGGATGCTGTCCGGATTAGAGAGGCTGCAGAGGAGGTTCACCAGAATGCTGCCTGGATTAGAGAGGGTGCAGAAGAGATTCACCGGGATGCTGTCCGGATTAGAGAGGGTGTAGAGGAGATTCAACAGGATGCTGCCTGGATTAGAGAGGGTGCAGAGCAGATTCACCGGGATGTTGTCCGGGTTAGAGAGGGTGCAGAGGAGGTTCACCAGGATGTTGCCTAGATTAGAGAGGGTGTAGAGGAGATTCACCAGGATGCTGTCCGGATTAGAGAGGCTGCAGAGGAGGTTCACCAGGATGCTGCCTGGATTAGAGAGGGTGCAGAAGAGATTCACCGGGATGCTGTCCGGTTTAGAGAGTGTGTAGAGGAGATTCAACAGGATGCTGTCCGGATTAGAGAGGGTGTAGAGGAGATTTACCAGGATGCTCTCCGGATTAGAGAGAGTGTAGAGGAGATTCACCAGGATGCTGTCCGGATTAGTGAGGGAGCAGAGGAGGTTCACCAGGATGCTTTCCGGATTAGAGAGGGTGCAGAGGAGATTCACCAGGATACTGCCTGGATTAGAGAGGGTGCAGAGGAGATTCACCGGGATGCTGCCTGGATGAGAGAGGGTGCAGAGGAGATTCACCAGGATGCTGCGTGGATTATAGAGGGTGCAGAGCAGATTCACCAGGATGCTGTCTGGATTAGAGAGGGTGTAGAGGAGATTCACCAGGATGCTGTCTGGATTAGAGAGGGTGTAGAGGAGTTTCAACAGGATGCTGCCTGGATTAGAGAGGGTGCAGAGCAGATTCACCGGGATGTTGTCCGGATTAGAGAGGGTGCAGAGGAGGTTCACCAGGATGCTGTCCGAATTAGAGACGGTGCAGAGGAGATTCACCAGGATCCTGCCTGGATTAGAGAGGGTGCAGAGGAGGTTCACCAGGATGCTGCCTTGATTAGAGAGGGTGTAGAGGAGATTCACCAGGATGCTGCCTAGATTAGAGAGGGTGTAGAGGAGATTCACCAGGATGCTATCCGGATTAGAGAGGCTGCAGAGGAGGTTCACCAGGATGCTGTCTGGATTAGAGAGGGTGCAGAAGAGATTCACCAGGATGCTGTCCGGATTAGAGAGGGTGTTGAGGAGATTCAACAGGATGCTGCCTGGATTAGAGAGGGTGCAGAGCAGATTCTCCGGGATGTTGTCCGGATTAGAGAGGGTGCAGAGGAGGTTCACCAGGATGCTGTCCGAATTAGAGACGGTGCAAAGGAGATTCACCAGGGTGCTGCCTGGGTTAGAGAGTGTGCAGAGGAGGTTCACCAGGATGCTGCCTCGATTAGAGAGGGTGTAGAGGAGATTCAACAGGATGCTGCCTGGATTAGAGAGGGTGCAGAGCAGATTCTCCGGGATGTTGTCCGGATTAGAGAGGGTGCAGAGGAGGTTCACCAGGATGCTGTCCGAATTAGAGACGGTGCAGAGGAGATTCACCAGGGTGCTGCCTGGGTTAGAGAGTGTGCAGAGGAGGTTCACCAGGATGCTGCCTCGATTAGAGAGGGTGTAGAGGAGATTCACCAGGATGCTGTCCGGATTAGAGAGGCTGCAGAGGAGGTTCACCAGGATGCTGCCTGGATTAGAGAGGGTACAGAAGAGATTCACCAGGATGCTGTCCGGATTAGAGAGGGTGCAGAGGAGATTCACCAGGATGCTGACTGGATTAGAGAGGGTGCAGAGGCGATTCACCGGGATGCTGCCTGGATGAGAGAGGGTGCAGAGGCGATTCACCGGGATGCTGCCTGGATGAGAGAGGGTGCAGAGGAGATTCACCAGGATGCTGCGTGGATTAGAGGGGCTGCAGAGCAGATTCACCAGTATGCTGTCTGGATTAGAGAGGGTGCAGATGAGATTCACCAGGATGCTGCCTGGATTAGAGAGGGTGCAGAGCAGATTCGCCAGGATGCTGTCTGGATTAGAGAGGGTGTAGAGGAGATTCACCAGGATGCTGTCTGGATTAGAGAGGGTGTAGAGGAGATTCACCAGGATGCTGCCTGGATTACAGAGCATTTTTCTCTGTTGATATATTGAGCGAGCGAGGGTGTTTCGTTTTGGACCAAAGGCGGTGGAGACCTGACTTGATATAGGTGCGAAAGATGATCGTGTGGACAGACAGAGACTTTTCCCCAGGGCAGAAATGGAGGTTGTGAGTGGAAATAGTTTCATTGTGAATGCAGCAAAGTATGGGGAGAGTGTAAAAAGCGCAGCGGGGAATAAGCATAGTCCTTGCCGGTGAGTATTAAACTGGAGCAGGGCAATTTATGAGAGATTAGGCAGAAAGGAGGGAGTGTTAACAGGGAAAAGCTGTTTCTGGGCAAGTCCACATTCAACATGTGGAGGGTGTTTGTAGTCGAACTGCACAGAGGACAGGACAGGAACGTTCCAGTCAGAAGGAAGGACAAGGATGGCAAGGTAGAGAACCAGGGATGCAGAGAGGTGTCATGGATGTAGTCCAGAATACAACAGAAAGTAGGTAATGCTTAGGAAGCTAGAATGAAACAGAGAATTGGAGGGTGAATATGAAGAAAGAAAAGAACTCCAATGAAAAAACAAGCTCGAGGTGAATTAGGAGAGCCAAGGCGGCCCATGAAAACTTCTCCTCAAGTATGATTTAAGAGTATCTCAAAGCATTCTATACATACTTCAGGAGGAAGAGGATAACAAGGGAGAGGGTGGGAACACTCAAGTACAAAGGGGGAGGCGAGCATTTACCAAAGACATGAACATGGGGCATGTGGAGATAAAGGCAAAGAGTATTAATATGCTCGAGTATTTTTAAGTAATTGAGGAGGTAGCTTTGGGCTTTTAAACAGCATAAAGGTGGATAAACCCCAGGTCCCGATGGAATTATTAACAGAGGTGCAACATCAGGAGATGGAGTCGTCTCTCTCAAGCGGTAATAATAACTTCCCACCTGTCCCCATGGAAGAACTAAAGGATGAAGTATCACAGCTAAAATCCAACAAAACTGCTGGCACAGATGGGATTCTTAATGAATTCCTGAAACAGCTTGAACCGGAAGCACTCCACTGGCTTCTGTTCCTTTTGAACAATTGCCTAAGATTATTAAAAATACCTGAAGAGTTGAGAAGAGTCAAAATTGTTCCCCTAAAACCTAATAAAGACCCCACAATTCTTAAAAAGTATAGACCGATTTCCTTGCACTTCACTGTCTGTCCAAGTTGCATTTCATCTTGGACAATGACTCCCATCCACCCCGTAATGTACTGGTTAGGCATAGGAGTACATACAGCCAGAGACTCATTCCACCAAGATGTAACGCTGAGGGTCATGGGAAGTCATTCCTACCCGTGGCCATCATACATTACTACTCCTCCCTCGCAGTGTCAGACACCCTGAGCCAATAGGCTTGTCCTGGACTATTTTCCACATGGCATAGTTTACGTATTATTATTATTTAATTATTTGTGGTTTTATATCGCTATATTTCTACAGTATTCTTGGTTGGAGCGGCTGGAAGGTAACCCAATTTCGATCGGGAACATTAAATTATGTCTGTCTGTCTGTCTCTCGGAACTCTACGAGAGACTCAGACTGAAAAGAATTTCCCTCTTATTCGAAGTTCTTCTATGACCAGACCGAGCCGGGTTCAGGCCAGGCCGCTCTGGCTGCCGTCAAGTCCTGAACGTAACCCAGTATATTGAGGATGGTTTCGAAATGCCACGAATTACAGGGGCAGTATTCATTGACTTAACAGCAGCATAGGACACTGGGAATCACAGAGGCTTCTACTGAAGTTATCTGTAATGTTAAAGAATGAAAGCACAGTGGAAGTAATAAGAACCCTCCTAGAAAATCTTAGACTTTATGTAGACCTGAATGGAATTAAGAGTAGGTGGCCTCCACAAACGAACGGACTACCACAGGGATCAGTACTGACACCTCTTCTATTTGATGTTTACACAAACCACCAACCAACCTTTCCTAACACACGCAGGTTTATCTGTGCAGACGACCTATGCTGAGCAACACAAGCTAATCCTCCCAAGAAGTTGAAGTACGACTTACAACAGTCCCCGAGGCAATGAAGCAGTGTAATGAAAAATGTTCTCTGAACACAAATCCATCAAAAACTCAAGTGTGTGCATTCCACCTGCCGGATTGAGAAGCAGCTCGGAAACTCCAGATCCTCTGGTGTGGGAAGCAGCTCGAACACCATCCCACTCCGTTTTACCTGGGCGTCGCACTGGATAAAACGCTCCCATTTGCCTCCCACATCCAAACACTCCGAGGGAAAGTCGGCTCCCGCAATTCTCTCTTGAAAAATAAAATTAGTAGGCACGAAATGGAGAGCCAATGCTCACACACTTAGAACAACTGTCCTACCACTCTGCTATGCACCCGCGGAATACTGTGCACCTGTGTGGGGCAGATCAGCCCCTGTGAAGAAAATAGACCCGCTGCTTAACGAAGCGTGCCGAATAATCAGGGCCACACTGCGCCCCGCACCCACTGACACCATTTACCGACTTGCAGGCATTGCTCCCCCAGAGACCCGAAGACACACTACAACAAAAATTGAAAAAGGGAAACTGAACTCGGATCCACGACACTCACTGCACCATCAGGTGCCAGTTTACAGCCGCCTAAAATGGAGGAAAACTTTGAAACAGTGGAGGAACTGCCTCACGGAACGTCACACCTTTCCACACCCCCGACCCCAAACATATAGGGCAGACCTCTGGCCACAAACAGAAGCCAGAATCCCAGCAAACAAGACAGCGCCAGACCCACAGAAACGTTGCCAGGCGGGACACTGTTGGACAGACGGAGGCGGTGCACTCTCAACAGAGCGAGAGCGGGAGTTTGTTGGACGGGAGACAATACGGTGACAAGATGGGGTTTAAAGACCAGCGAATCACGAGAGTGGTTGGCTGTCTGGTGCGGCAGGCTATGATAATGACCGCCCATCTCACACTGGCTGACGGCCATTTTGTGGTGGGGACAATGGACAACCTTCTTGAAGCATCGCCGACAGAGTCGCACCCTTTTGCTCACCGTCTACTCACTTCCCTCCTGATATGTTCCATCTCAATTCCCCATCCCTGCTCTCCTTTCCCTCTCTGCCCCCGCTCTTCCAACTCTCCATTTAATAATCTGCATCCAGCAATTCTGACAGGGTGTGACCCCCTCCCCCCATTTCCTCCACAACCACTCCCTCACACTCACCATTTGTCACCCTGCTTTCCATCCCATCAATCGCAAACCCTTTCACTCCCTCCCCTCGCTTTCCCCTGCCCACCACCTCGATGTCGTGCACCTTATGCCGGTTGCTTAGCATTCTGCGATGCCAAATTTTGCCTCTCCTCATCGCCCTTTCTCTCTGATACCCAGTGAGTCACTACCCTACTGAGCCCAACACTCCTGAAACCCTCCCCTCTCTGACACCTTGCCCTTTATCCCGCCATCCACCACATCCTGGGTGGTGAACATATTCTGATGGGAAATTTCGCTCCCCTGCCCAATCCCTTCCCCCCGTCGTTGAGTCTCTCCCCTCTCCCTCCGCTGCAACACTCAGCTCTCCGTCCCATCAGTCCAGACCGCGTCCCGACCCTTCGCTCCCCCTTTCCTCACGGAGCACACGCCTCGCTTTTCTTGCCGTCCAGTTAATTTGCGTAGGAACTATCACCACCCACCCATCCTACATTGTCGAGGAAGTCACAGCCCCACACTCCCCACACTGCCCAATCAGTCTCCCTCCCTTCCGTCCTATTCCGTCACGTCTCTCACCGTCCCATCACTCCATCTCCTTCTCTGTCCCATTCCTTCCCCTCTCTCCCCGTTCCATCACTTCACCTTCCTCCCTGCCCCATTCCTTCCCCTCTCTCACCGTCCCATCACTTCAACTCCTTCCCTGTCTCATTCCTTCCCCTCTCTCCCCGTCCCAACACTTCACCTTCTTCCCTGTTCCATTCATTCCCCTCCCTCCCCGTTCCATCATTCCACCTTCCCTGTCTCATTCCTTCCACTCTCTCCCCGTCCCATCACATCACCTTCCCTGTCTCATTCCTTCCCCTCTCTCCCCGTCCCATCACTCCACCTCCTTCCCTGTCCCATTCCTTCCCCTCACTCCCCGTCCCATCACTCCACCTCCTTCCCTGACCCATTCCTTCGCCTCTCTCCCCGTCCCATCACCTCACCTTCCCTGTCCCATTCCATTCCAAACTCTCCACGTCCCATCACTTCACCTTCCCTGTCCCATTCCTTCCCCTCTCTCCCCGTCCCATCACTTCACCTTCCCTGTCCCATTCCTTCCCCTCTCTCCCCGTCCCATCACTTCACCTTCCCTGTCCCATTCCTCCCCCTCTCTCCCCGTCCCATCACTACACCTTCCCTGCCCCATTCCTTCCCCTCTCTCCCCGTCCCATCAATTCAGCTTCCCTGTCCCATTCCTTCCCCACTCTCCCCGTCCCATCAATTCAGCTTCCCTGTCCCATTCATTCCTCTTTCTCCCCGTCCCATCACTTCACCTTCCCTGTCCCATCCCTTCCAGTCTCTCACCGTCCCATCACTTCACATTCCCTGTCCCATTCCATTCCCCACTCTCCCCGTCCCATCACTTCACCTTCTTCACTGTCTCATTCCTTTCCCTCTCTCCCCGTCCCATCACTTCATCTTCCCTGTCTCATTCATTCCCCTCTCTCCCCGTCCCATCACTTCACCTCCTTCTCTGTCACATACCTTCCCCTCTCTACCCGTCCCATCACTTCACCTTCCCTGTCCCATTCCTTACCCTCTCTCCCCGTCCCATCACTTCACCTTCCCTGTCCCATTCCTTCCCTTCCCACCCCGTCCCATCACTTCACATTCCGTCACATTCCTTCCCCTCTCTCCCCGTTCCATCACTCCACCTCCTTCCCTGACCCATTCCTTCCCATCTCACGCCGTCCCATCACTTCACCTCCTTCGCTGTCACATACCTTCCCCTCTCCCCGTTCCATCACTCCACCTCCTTCCCTGACCCATTCCTTCCCCTCTCACGCCGTCCCATCACTTCACCTCCTTCGCTGTCACATACCTTCCCCTCTCTACCCGTCCCATCACTTCAGCTTCCCTGTCCCATTCCTTACCCTCTCTCCCCGTCCCATCACTTCACCTTCCCTGTCCCATTCCTTCCCTTCCCACCCCGTCCCATCACTTCACATTCCGTCACATTCCTTCCCCTCTCTCCCCGTTCCATCACTCCAACTCCTTCCCTGACCCATTCCTTCCCCTCTCACGCCGTCCCATCACTTCACCTCCTTCGCTGTCACATACCTTCCCCTCTCTCCCCGTCCCATCACTTCACCTTCCCTGTCCCATTCCATTCCCCTCTCTCCCCGTCCCGTCACTTCACCTTCCCTGACCGATTCCTTCCCCTCTCTCCCCGTCCCATCACTTCACCTTCCCTGTCCGATTCCTTCCTCTCCCTCCCCGTCCCATCACTTCACCTTCCCTGTCCCATTCCTTACCCTCTCTCCCCGTCCCATCACTTCACCTTCCCTGTCCCATTCCTTCCCTTCCCACCCCGTCCCATCACTTCACATTCCGTCACATTCCTTCCCCTCTCTCCCCGTTCCATCACTCCACCTCCTTCCCTGACCCATTCCTTCCCCTCTCCGCGTCCCATCACCTCACCTTTTCTGTCCTATTCCTTCCCCTCTCTCCCGACCCATCACTCCACCTCATTCGTGCCCCATTCATTCGGCTCTCTCCCCGTTCCATCACTTCACGTTCCCTGTACCATTTCATCCCCTCCCTCCCCGTCCCATCAAATAACCTCCCCTGTCCCATTCCTTCCCCTCTCTACCCGACCCATCACTTCACCTTCCCTGTCCCATTCCTTCCCCTCTCTCCCCGTCCCATCACTTCACCTTCCCTGACTCATTCCATTCCCCTCTCTCCCCGTCCCATCACTTCACCTTCCCTGACTCATTCCATTCCCCTCTCTCCCCGTCCCATCACTTCACATTCCGACCCATTCCTTCCCCTCTCTCCCCGTTCCATCACTCCACCTCCTTCCCTGACCCATTCCTTCCCCTCTCCGCGTCCCATCACTTCACCTTCCCTTTCCCATTCCATTCCACTCTCTCCCCGTCCCATCACTTCACCTTCCCTGACCCATTCCTTCCCCTCTCTCCCCGTCACATCACTTCACCTTCAATGTCCGATTCCTTCCCCTCCCTCCCCGTCCCAACAGTTCACCTTCCCTGACCGATTCCTTCCCCTCTCTCCCCGTCCCATCACTTCACCTTCTTCCCTGTTGCATTCCTTCCCCTCTCTCCCCGTCCCATCACTCCACCTTCCCTGACCCATTCCTTCCCCTCTCTCCCCGTCCCAACAGTTCACCTTCCCTGACCGATTCCTTCCACTCTCTCCCCGTCCCATCACTTCACCTTCCCTGTCCCATTCATTCCCCTCCCTCCCCGTCCCATCACTTCACCTTCCCTGTCCCATTCATTCCCCTTCCTCCCCGTCCCATCACTTCACATTCCGTCCCATTCCTTCCCCTCTCTCCCCGTCTCATCACATCACCTCCTTCCCTGTCCCCTTCCTTCCCCTCTCTCCCCGTCCCATCACATCACCTCCTTCCCTGTCCCATTCCTTCCTCTCTCTCCCCGTCCCATCACTTCACCTCCTTCGCTGTCACATACCTTCCCCTCTCTCCCCGTCCAATCACTTCACCTTCCCTTTCCCATTCCATTCCACTCTCTCCCCGTCCCATCACTTCACCTTCCCTGACCGATTCCTTCCCGTCTCTCCCGTCCCATCACTTCACCTTCCCTATCCGATTACTACCCCTCCCTCCCCGTCCCAACAGTTCAACTTCCCTCACCGATTCCTTCCCCTCTCTCCCCGACCCATCACTTCACCTTCCCTGAGCCATTCCTTCCCCTCCCTCCCCGTCCCATCACTTCACCTTCCCTGTCCCATTCATTCCCCTTCCTCCCCGTCCCATCACTTCACATTCCGTCCCATTCCTTCCCCTCCCTCCCCGTCCCATCACTTCACCTTCCCTGTCCCATTCATTCCCCTTCCTCCCCGTCCCATCACTTCACATTCCGTCCCATTCATTCCCCTCTCTCCCCGTCCCATCACTTCACATTCCATGTCCGATTCCTTCCCCTCTCTCCCCGTCCCATCTCTTCACATTCCGTGTCCCATTCCTTCCCCTCCCTCCCCGTCCCATCACTTCACCTTCCCTGTCCCATTCATTCCCCTTCCTCCCCGTCCCATCACTTCACATTCCGTCCCATTCCTTCCCCTCTCTCCCCGACTCATCACATCACCTCTTTCCCTGTCCCATTCCTTCCCCTCTCTCCCCGTCCCATCACTTCACCTTCCCTATCCGATTCCTTCCCCTCCCTCCCCGTCCCAACAGTTCATCTTCCCTGACCGATTCCTTCCCCTCTCTCCCCGTCCCATCACTTCACCTTCCCTGAGCCATTCCTGCCCCTCCCTCCCCGTCCCATCACTTCACCTTCCCTGTCCCATTCATTCCCCTTCCTCCCCGTCCCATCACTTCACATTCCGTCCCATTCCTTCCCCTCTCTCCCCGACTCATCACATCACCTCTTTCCCTGTCCCATTCCTTCCCCTCTCTCCCCGTCCCATCACTTCACATTCCATGTCCGATTCCTTCCCCTCTCTCCCCGTCCCATCACTTCACCTTCCGTGTCCCATTCCTTCCCCTCCCTCCCCGTCCCATCACTTCACCTTCCCTGTCCCATTCATTCCCCTTCCTCCCCGTCCCATCACTTCACATTCCGTCCCATTCCTTCCCCTCTCTCCCCGACTCATCACATCACCTCTTTCCCTGTCCCATTCCTTCCCCTCTCTCCCCGTCCCATCACTTCACCTTCCATGACACATTCCATTCGCCTCTCTCCCCGTCCCATCACTTCACCTTCCCTGTCCAATTCCTTCCCCTCCCTCCCCGTCCCATCACTTCACCTTCCCTGTCCCATCCATTCCCCTTCCGCCCCGTCCCATCACTTCACATTCCGTCCCATCCTTCCCCTCTCTCCCCGTCTCATCACATCACCTCCTTCCCTGTCCCATTCCTTCCCCTCTCTCCCCGTCTCATCACATCACCTCCTTCCCTGTCCCATTCCTTCCCCTCTCTCCCCGTCCCATCACTTCACCTTCCCTGACACATACCACTCCCCTCTCTCCCCGTCTCATCACATCACCTCCTTCCCTGACCCATTCCTTCCCCTCTCCGCGTCCCATCACCTCACCTTTTCTCTCCTATTCCTTCCTCTCTCTCCCGACCCATCACTCCACCTCATTCGTGCCCCATTCATTCGGCTCTCTCCCCGTTCCATCACTTCACGTTCCCTGTACCATTTCATCCCCTCCCTCCCCGTCCCATCACATCACCTCCCCTGTCCCATTCCTTCCCCTCTCTACCCGACCCATCACTTCACCTTCCCTGTCCCATTCCTTCCCCTCTCTCCCCGTCCCATCACTTCACCTTCCCTGACTCATTCCATTCCCCTCTCTCCCCGTCCCATCACTTCACCTTCCCTGACTCATTCCATTCCCCTCTCTCCCCGTCCCATCACTTCACATTCCGACCCATTCCTTCCCCTCTCTCCCCGTTCCATCACTCCACCTCCTTCCCTGACCCATTCCTTCCCCTCTCCGCGTCCCATCACTTCACCTTCCCTTTCCCATTCCATTCCACTCTCTCCCCGTCCCATCACTTCACCTTCCCTGACCCATTCCTTCCCCTCTCTCCCCGTCACATCACTTCACCTTCAATGTCCGATTCCTTCCCCTCCCTCCCCGTCCCAACAGTTCACCTTCCCTGACCGATTCCTTCCCCTCTCTCCCCGTCCCATCACTTCACCTTCTTCCCTGTTGCATTCCTTCCCCTCTCTCCCCGTCCCATCACTCCACCTTCCCTGACCCATTCCTTCCCCTCTCTCCCCGTCCCAACAGTTCACCTTCCCTGACCGATTCCATCCCCTCTCTCCCCGTCCCATCACTTCACCTTCCCTGTCCCATTCATTCCCCTCCCTCCCCGTCCCATCACTTCACCTTCCCTGTCCCATTCATTCCCCTTCCTCCCCGTCCCATCACTTCACATTCCGTCCCATTCCTTCCCCTCTCTCCCCGTCTCATCACATCACCTCCTTCCCTGTCCCCTTCCTTCCCCTCTCTCCCCGTCCCATCACTTCACCTTCCATGACACATTCCATTCGCCTCTCTCCCCGTCCCATCACTTCACCTTCCCTGTCCCATTCCTAACCCTCTCTCCCCGTCCCATCACTTCACCTTCCCTGTCCCATTCCTTCCCCTCTCTCCCCGTCCCATCACATCACCTCCTTCCCTGTCCCATTCCTTCCTCTCTCTCCCCGTCCCATCACTTCACCTCCTTCGCTGTCACATACCTTCCCCTCTCTCCCCGTCCAATCACTTCACCTTCCCTTTCCCATTCCATTCCACTCTCTCCCCGTCCCATCACTTCACCTTCCCTGACCGATTCCTTCCCGTCTCTCCCGTCCCATCACTTCACCTTCCCTGTCCGATTACTACCCCTCCCTCCCCGTCCCAACAGTTCAACTTCCCTCACCGATTCCTTCCCCTCTCTCCCCGTCCCATCACTTCACCTTCCCTGAGCCATTCCTTCCCCTCCCTCCCCGTCCCATCACTTCACCTTCCCTGTCCCATTCATTCCCCTTCCTCCCCGTCCCATCACTTCACATTCCGTCCCATTCCTTCCCCTCCCTCCCCGTCCCATCACTTCACCTTCCCTGTCCCATTCATTCCCCTTCCTCCCCGTCCCATCACTTCACATTCCGTCCCATTCATTCCCCTCTCTCCCCGTCCCATCACTTCACATTCCATGTCCGATTCCTTCCCCTCCCTCCCCGTCCCAACAGTTCACCTTCCCTGACCGATTCCTTCCCCTCTCTCCCCGTCCCATCTCTTCACATTCCGTGTCCCATTCCTTCCCCTCCCTCCCCGTCCCATCACTTCACCTTCCCTGTCCCATTCATTCCCCTTCCTCCCCGTCCCATCACTTCACATTCCGTCCCATTCCTTCCCCTCTCTCCCCGACTCATCACATCACCTCTTTCCCTGTCCCATTCCTTCCCCTCTCTCCCCGTCCCATCACTTCACCTTCCCTATCCGATTCCTTCCCCTCCCTCCCCGTCCCAACAGTTCATCTTCCCTGACCGATTCCTTCCCCTCTCTCCCCGTCCCATCACTTCACCTTCCCTGAGCCATTCCTGCCCCT
The DNA here is from genome assembly GCF_030144855.1 of Hypanus sabinus. Lineage (NCBI taxonomy): Eukaryota > Metazoa > Chordata > Chondrichthyes > Myliobatiformes > Dasyatidae > Hypanus > Hypanus sabinus. Next base: position 109,517 of record NW_026779742.1, read on the forward strand.
CCCTCCCCGTCCCATCACTTCACCTTCCCTGTCCCATTCATTCCCCTTCCTCCCCGTCCCATCACTTCACATTCCGTCCCATTCCTTTCCCTCTCTCCCCGACTCATCACATCACCTCTTTCCCTGTCCCATTCCTTCCCCTCTCTCCCCGTCCCATCACTTCACATTCCATGTCCCATTCCTTCCCCTCCCTTCCCGTCCCATCACTTCACCTTCCCTGTCCCATTCATTCCCCTTCCTCCCCGTCCCATCACTTCACATTCCGTCCCATTCCTTCCCCTCTCTCCCCGACTCATCACATCACCTCTTTCCCTGTCCCATTCCTTCCCCTCTCTCCCCGTCCCATCACTTCACCTTCCATGACACATTCCATTCGCCTCTCTCCCCGTCCCATCACTTCACCTTCCCTGTCCAATTCCTTCCCCTCCCTCCCCGTCCCATCACTTCACCTTCCCTGTCCCATCCATTCCCCTTCCGCCCCGTCCCATCACTTCACATTCCGTCCCATCCTTCCCCTCTCTCCCCGTCTCATCACATCACCTCCTTCCATGTCCCATTCCTTCCCCTCTCTCCCCGTCTCATCACATCACCTCCTTCCCTGTCCCATTCCTTCCCCTCTCTCCCCGTCCCATCACTTCACCTTCCCTGACACATACCACTCCCCTCTCTCCCCGTCCCATCACTTCACCTTCCCAGTCCCATTCCTTCCCTTCCCTGCCCGTCCCTTCACTTCACATTCCGTCCCATTCCTTCCCCTCTCTCCCCGTTCCATCATTCCACCTCCTTCCCTGACCCATTCCTTCCGCTCTCTCCCCGTCCCTTCACTTCACCTTCCATGACACATTCCATTCGCCTCTCTCCCCGTCCCATAACTTCACCTTCCCTGTCCCATTCCTTCCCCTACCTCCCCGTCCCGTCACTTTCACCTTCCCTGTCCCATTCATTCCTCTTCCTCCGCGTCCCATCACTTCACCTTCTTCCCTGTTGCATTCCCTCCCCTCTCTCCCCTTCCCATCACTTCACCTTCCCTGTCCCATTCATTCCCCTTCCTCCCCGTCCCTTCACTTCACATTCCGTCCCATTCCTTCCCCTCTCTCCCCGTCTCATCACATCACCTCCTTCCTTGTCCCATTCCTTCCCCTCTCTCCCCGTCCCATCACTTCATCTTCCCTGTCCGATTCCTTCGCCTCTCTCCCCGTCCCATCACTTCACCTTCCCTGACCGATTCCTTCCCCTCCCTCCGCGTCCCATCACTTCACCTTCTTCCCTTTTGCATTCCTTCCCCTCTCTCCCCGTCCCATCACTTCACCTTCCCTGACACATTCCATTCCTCCCTCTCCCCGTCACATCACTTCACCTTCAAAGTCCCATTGCTTCCCTTCCCTCCCAGTCCCTTCATTTCACATTCCGTCCCATTCCTTCCGCTCTCTACCCGTTCCATCACTCCACCTCCTTCCCTGACCCATTCCCCTCTCCGCGTCCCATCACTTCACCTATTCTGTCCTATTCCTTCCCCTCTCTCCCGACCCATCACTCCACCTGCTTCCCTGCCCCATTCATTCTCCTCTCTCCCCGTTCCATCACTTCACCTTCCCTGTACCATTTCATCCCCTCCCTCCCCGTCCCATCACATCACCTTCCCTGACCGATTCCTTCCCCTCTCTCCCCGTCCAATCAGTTCACCTTCCCTGACAAATTCCATTCCCCTCTCTCCCCGTCCCATCACTTCACCTTCCGTGTCCCATTCCTTACCCTCTCTCCCCGTCCCATCACTTCACATTCCGTCCCATTCCTTCCCCTCTCTCCCCGTTCCATCACTCCACCTCCTTCCCTGACCCATTCCTTCCCCTCTTCGCGTCCCATCACTTCACCTTCCCTGTCCTATTACTTCCCCTCTCTCCCCGTCCCATCATTTCACCTTCCCTGTTGCATTCCTTCCCCTCTCTCCCCGTCCCATCTCTTCACATTCCGTGTCCCATTCCTTCCCCTCCCTCCCCGTCCCATCACTTCACCTTCCCTGTCCCATTCATTCCCCTTCCTCCCCGTCCCATCACTTCACATTCCGTCCCATTCCTTCCCCTCTCTCCCCGACTCATCACATCACCTCTTTCCCTGTCCCATTCCTTCCCCTCTCTCCCCGTCCCATCACTTCACCTTCCCTGTCCGATTCCTTCCCCTCCCTACCCGTCCCAACAGTTCATCTTCCCTGACCGATTCCTTCCCCTCTCTCCCCGTCCCATCACTTCACCTTCCCTGAGCCATTCCTGCCCCTCCCTCCCAGTCCCATCACTTCACCTTCCCTGTCCCATTCATTCCCCTTCCTCCCCGTCCCATCACTTCACATTCCGTCCCATTCCTTCCCCTCTCTCCCCGAATCATCACATCACCTCTTTCCCTGTCCCATTCCTTCCCCTCTCTCCCCGTCCCATCACTTCACATTCCATGTCCGATTCCTTCCCCTCTCTCCCCGTCCCATCACTTCACCTTCCGTGTCCCATTCCTTCCCCTCCCTCCCCGTCCCATCACTTCACCTTCCCTGTCCCATTCATTCCCCTTCCTCCCCGTCCCATCACTTCACATTCCGTCCCATTCCTTCCCCTCTCTCCCCGACTCATCACATCACCTCTTTCCCTGTCCCATTCCTTCCCCTCTCTCCCCGTCCCATCACTTCACCTTCCATGACACATTCCATTCGCCTCTCTCCCCGTCCCATCACTTCACCTTCCCTGTCCAATTCCTTCCCCTCCCTCCCCGTCCCATCACTTCACCTTCCCTGTCCCATCCATTCCCCTTCCGCCCCGTCCCATCACTTCACATTCCGTCCCATCCTTCCCCTCTCTCCCCGTCTCATCACATCACCTCCTTCCCTGTCCCATTCCTTCCCCTCTCTCCCCGTCTCATCATATCACCTCCTTCCCTGTCCCATTCCTTCCCCTCTCTCCCCGTCCCATCACTTCACCTTCCCTGACACATACCACTCCCCTCTCTCCCCGTCCCATCACTTCACCTTCCCAGTCCCATTCCTTCCCTTCCCTGCCCGTCCCTTCACTTCACATTCCGTCCCATTCCTTCCCCTCTCTCCCCGTTCCATCATTCCACCTCCTTCCCTGACCCATTCCTTCCCCTCTCTCCCCGTCCCTTCACTTCACCTTCCATGACACATTCCATTCGCCTCTCTCCCCGTCCCATCACTTCACCTTCCCTGTCCCATTCCTTCCCCTACCTCCCCGTCCCATCACTTTCACCTTCCCTGTCCCATTCATTCCTCTTCCTCCGCGTCCCATCACTTCACCTTCTTCCCTGTTGCATTCCCTCCCCTCTCTCCCCTTCCCATCACTTCACCTTCCCTGTCCCATTCATTCCCCTTCCTCCCCGTCGCTTCACTTCACATTCCGTCCCATTCCTTCCCCTCTCTCCCCGTCTCTTCACATCACCTCCTTCCTTGTCCCATTCCTTCCCCTCTCTCCCCGTCCCATCACTTCACCTTCCCTGTCCTATTACTTCCCCTCTCTCCCCGTCCCATCATTTCACCTTCCCTGTTGCATTCCTTCCCCTCTCTCCGCGTCCCATCACTTCACCTTCTTCCCTTTTGCATTCCTTCCCCTCTCTCCCCGTCCCATCACTTCACCTTCCCTGACACATTCCATTCCTCTTCTCCCCGTCACATCACTTCACCTTCAAAGTCCCATTGCTTCCCTTCCCTCCCCGTCCCTTCACTTCACATTCCGTCCCATTCCTTCCGCTCTCTACCCGTTCCATCACTCCACCTCCTTCCCTGACCCATTCCTTCCCCTCTCCGCGTCCCATCACTTCACCTATTCTGTCCTATTCCTTCCCCTCTCTCCCGACCCATCACTCCACCTGCTTCCCTGCCCCATTCATTCTCCTCTCTCCCCGTTCCATCACTTCACCTTCCCTGTACCATTTCATCCCCTCCCTCCCCGTCCCATCACATCACCTTCCCTGACAAATTCCATTCCCCTCTCTCCCCGTCCCATCACTTCACCTTCCGTGTCCCATTCCTTACCCTCTCTCCCCGTCCCATCACTTCACATTCCGTCCCATTCCTTCCCCTCTCTCCCCGTTCCATCACTCCACCTCCTTCCCTGACCCATTCCTTCCCCTCTTCGCGTCCCATCACTTCACCTTCCCTGTCCTATTACTTCCCCTCTCTCCCCGTCCCATCATTTCACCTTCCCTGTTGCATTCCTTCCCCTCTCTCCCCGTCCCATCACTTCACCTTCCCTGTCCGATTCCTTCGCATCTCTCCCCGTACCATCACTTCACCTTCCCTGACCGATTCCTTCCCCTCCCTCCGCGTCCCATCACTTCACCTTCCCTGACACATTCCATTCCTCTCTCTCCCCGTCCCTTCACTTCACATTCCGTCCCATTCCTTCCCCTCTCTACCAGTTCCATCACTCCACCTCCTTCCCTGACCCATTCCTTCCCCTCTCCGCGTCCCATCACTTCACCTATTCTGTCCTATTCCTTCCCCTCTCTCCCGACCCATCACTCCACCTCCTTCCCTGCCCCATTCTTTCCCCTCTCTCCCCGTTCCATCATTTCACCTTCCCTGTACCATTTCATCCCCTCTCTCCCCGTCCCATCACTCCACCTTCCCTGTCCTATTCTATTCACCTCTCCCCGTCCCATCAATTCACCTTCCCTATCCTATTCCTTCCCCTCTCTTCTCCGTCCGATCACTTCACCTTCACTGTCCTATTATATTCACCTCTCTCCCGGTCCCATCACTTCACCTTCCCTGTCCCATTCATTCCACTTCTCCGCGTCCCATCACTTCACCTTCTTCCCTGCTGTTTTCCCTCCCCTCTCTCCCCTTCCCATCACTTCACCTTCCCTGTCCCATTCATTCCTCTTCCTCTGCGTCCCATCACTTCACCTTCTTCCCTGTTGCATTCCTTCCGCTCTCTCCCCGTCCCATCACTTCACCTTCCCTGACCCATTCCTTCCCCTCTCTCGCCGTCCCATCACTTCACCTTCCCTGTCCCATTCATTCCTCTTCCTCTGCGTCCCATCACTTCACCTTCTTCCCTGTTGCATTCCTTCCGCTCTCTCCCCGTCCCATCACTTCACCTTCCCTGACCCATTCCTTCCCCTCTCTCGCCGTCCCATCACTTCAGCTTCCCTGTCCGATTCCATCCCCTCCCTCCCCGTCCCATCACGTCACCTCCCCTGCCCGATTCCTTCTCCTCTCTCCCCGTCCCATCACTGCACCTTCTCTGTCCCATTCATTCCCCTCCCTCCCGTCCCATCACTTCACCTTCCCTGTCCCATTCCTTCCCCTCTCTCCCCGACCCATCACATCACCTCCTTCCCTGTCCCATTCCTTCCCCTCTCTCCCCGTCCCATCACTTCACCTCCTTCGCTGTCACATACCTTCCCCTCTCTCCCCGTCCAATCACTTCACCTTCCCTTTCACCATTCCATTCCACTCTCTCCCCGTGCCCATCACTTCACCTTCCCTGACCGATTCCTTCCCGTCTCTCCCCGTCCCATCACTTCACCTTCCCTGTCCGATTCCTTCCCCTCCCTCCCCGTCCCAACAGTTCACCTTCCCTGACCGATTCCTTCCCCTCTCTCCCCGTCCCATCACTTCACCTTCTTCCCTGCTGTATTCCCTCCCCTCTCTCCCTTCCCATCACTTCACCTTCCCTGTCCCATTCATTCCTCTTCCCTCTGCGTCCCATCACTTCACCTTCTTCCCTGTTGCATTCCTTCCGCTCTCTCTCCCCCGTCCATCACTTCACCTTCCCTGACCCATTCCTTCCCCTCTCTCGCCGTCCCATCACTTCAGCTTCCCTGTCCGATTCATCCCCTCCCTCCCCGTCCCATCACGTCACCTCCCCTGCCCGATTCCTTCTCCTCTCTCCCCGTCCCAGCACTGCACCTTCTCTGTCCCATTCATTCCCCTCCCTCCCGTCCCATCACTTCACCTTCCCTGTCCCATTCCTTCCCCTCTCTCCCCGACCCATCACATCACCCTCCTTCCCTGTCCCATTCCCTTCCCTCTCTCTCCCGTCCCATCACTTCACCTCCTTCGCTGTCACATACCTTCCCCTCTCTCCCCGTCCAATCACTTCACCTTCCCTTTCCCATTCCATTCCACTCTCTCCCCGTCCCATCACTTCACCTTCCCTGATCGATTCCTTCCCGTCTCTCCCCCGTCCCATCACTTCACCTTCCTGTCCGATTTCCTTCCCCTCCCCTCCCCGTCCCAACAGTTCACCTTCCCTGACCGATTTTTTCCCCTCTCTCCCCGTCCCATCACTTCACCTTCTTCCCTGCTGTATTCCCCTCCCCTCTCTCCCCTTCCCATCACATCACCTTCCCTGTCCCATTATTTCCTCTTCCTCTGCGTCCCATCACTTCACCTTCTTCCCTGTTGCATTCCTTCCCCTCTCTCGCTGTCCCATCACTTCACCTTCCCTGTCCGATCCATCCCCTCCCTCCCCGTCCCATCACGTCACCTCCCCTGCCCGATTCCTTCCCCTCTCTCCCCGTCCCATTACTGCACCTTCTCTGTCCCATTCATTCCCCTCCCTCCCCGTCCCATCACTTCACCTTCCCTGTCCCATTCCTTCCCCTCTCTCCCCGTCCCATCACATCACCTCCTTCCCTGTCCCATTCCTTCCCCTCTCTCCCCGACCCATCACTTCACCTTCCCTGTCCCATTCATTCCTCTTCCTCTGCGTCCCATCACTTCACCTCCTTCGCTGTCACATACCTTCCACTCTCTCCCCGTCCAATCACTTCACCTCCTTCGCTGTCACATACCTTCCCTCTCTCCTCCCGTCCAATCACTTCACCTTCCCTTTCCCATTCCATTCCACTCTCTCCCCGTCCCATCACTTCACCTTCCCTGACCGATTCCTTCCCGTCTCTCCCCGGCCCATCACTTCACCTTCCCTGTCCGATTCCTTCCCCTTCCTCCCCGTCCCAACAGTTCACCTTCCCTGACCGATTTTTTCCCCTCTCTCCCCGTCCATCACTTCACCTTCTTCCCTGTTGCATTCCCTCCCCCTCTCTCCCCTTCCCATCACTTCACCGTCCTGTCCCATTCATTCCTCTTCCTCTGCGTCCCATCACTTCACCTTCTTCCCTGTTGCATTCCTTCCCCCTCTCTCCCCGGTCCCATCACTTCACCTTCCCCCTGACACATTCCATTCCTCTCTCTCTCCCGTCCCATCACTTCACCTTCAAAGTCCCATTCCTTCCCTTCCCTCCCCCGTCCCTTCACTTCACCTCCTTCGCTGTCACATACCTTCCTCTCTCTCCGTCCAATCACTTCACCTTCCCTTTCCATTCCATTCCCCTCTCTACCCGTTCCATCACTCCACCTCCTTCCCTCACCCATTCCTTCCCTCTCCGCGTCCCATCACTTCACCTATTCTGTCCTATTCCTTCCCTCTCTCCCGACCCATCAATCCACCTCCTTCCCAGCCCCATTCATTCCCCTCTCTCCCCGTTCCATCATTTCACCTTCCCTGTACCATTTCATCCCCTCTCTCCCCGTCCCATCACTCCACCTTCCCAGTCCTATTCTATCACCTCTCCCCGTCCCATCACTTCACCTTCCCTATCCTATTCCTTCCCCTCTCTTCTACGTCCGATCACTTCACCTTCCCTGTCCTATTATATTCACCTCTCTCTCCGTCCCATCACTTCACCTTCCCTGTCCTATTCCTTCCCCTCTCTCCCCGTCCCATCTCTTCACCTTCCCTGTCTCATTCCTTACCCTCTCTCCCCGTCCCATCACTTCACATTCCCTGTCCCATTCCTTACCCTCTCTCCCCGTCACATCACTTCACATTCCCTGTCCCATTCCCTCCCCTCTCTCCCCGTCCCGACTTCACTTCCCTGTACTATTCCTTCCCCTCTCTCCCCGTCCCGTCATTTCACCTTCCCTGTCCCATTATTTCCTTCTTCCTCTGCGTCCCATCACTTCACCTTCTTCCTGTTGCATTCCTTCCCCTCTCTCGCCGTCCCATCACTTCACCTTCCCTGTCCGATTCCATCCCCTCCCTCCCCGTCCCGTCACGTCACCTCCACTGCCCGATTCCTTCCCCTCTCTCCCCGTCCCATCACTGCACCTTCTCTGTCCCATTCATTCCCCTCCCTCCCCGTCCCATCACTTCACCTTCCCTGTCCCATTCCTTCCCTCTCTCCCCGTCCCATCACATCACCTCCTTCCCTGTCCCATTCCTTCCCCTCTCTCCCGACCCATCACTTCACTCCTTCGCTGTCACATACCTTCCCCTCTCTCCCGTCAATCACTTCACCTCCTTCGGCTGTCACATACCTTCCCCTCTCTCCCCGTCCAATCACTTCACCTTCCCTTTCCATTCCATTCCACTCTCTTCCCCGTCCCATCACTTCACCTTCCCTGACCGATTCCTTCCGCTCTCTCCCGGCCCATCACTTCACCTTCCCTGTCCCATTCCTTCCCCTCTCTCCCCGTCCATCACTTCACCTTCCCTATCCGATTCCTTCCCCTCCCTCCCCGTCCCAACAGTTCATCTTCCCTGACCGATTCCTTCCCCTCTCTCCCGTCCCATCACTTCACCTCTCCCTGAGCCATTCCTGCCCCTCCCTCCCCGTCCCATCACTTCACCTTCCTGTCCCATTCATTCCCCTTCCTCCCCGTCCCATCACTTCACATTCCGTCCCATTCTTCCCCTCTCTCCCCGACTCATCACATCACCTCTTTCCCTGTCCCATTCCCTTCCCCTCTCTCCCGTCCCATCACTTCACATTCCATGTCCGATTCCTTCCCCTCTCTCCCCGTCCCATCACTTCACCTTCCGTGTCCCATTCCTTCCCGTCCCTTCCCGTCCCATCACTTCACCTTCCTGTCCCATTCATTCCCCTTCTCCCGTCCCATCACTTCACATTCCGTCCCATTCCTTCCCCTCTCTCCCCGACTCATCACATCACCTCTTTCCCTGTCCCATTCCTTCCCCTCTCCTCCCCGTCACATCACTTCACCTTCCATGACACATTCCATTCGCCTCTCTCCCCGTCCATCACTTCACCTTCCCTGTCCAATTCCTTCCCTCTCCTCCCGTCCCATCACTTCACCTTCCCTGTCCCATCCATTCCCCTTCCGCCCCGTCCCATCACTTCACATTCCGTCCCATCCTTCCCCTCTCTCCCCGTCTCATCACATCACCTCCTTCCCTGTCCCATTCCTTCCCCTCTCTCCCCGTCTCATCACATCACCTCCTTCCCTGTCCCATTCCTTCCCCTCTCTCCCCCGTCCCATCACTTCACCTTCCCTGACACATACCACTCCCCTCTCTCCCCGTCCCATCACTTCACCTTCCCAGTCCCATTCCTTCCTTCCCTGCCCGTCCCTTCACTTCACATTCCGTCCCATTCCTTCCCCTCTCTCCCCGTTCCATCATTCCACCTCCTTCCCTGACCCATTCCTTCCCCTCTCTCCCCGTCCCTTCACTTCACCTTCCATGACACATTCCATTCGCCCTCTCTCCCCGTCCCATCACTTCACCTTCCCTGTCCCATTCCTTCCCCTACCCTCCCCGTCCCATCACTTTCACCTTCCCTGTCCCATTCATTCCTCTTCCTCCGCGTCCCATCACTTCACCTTCTTCCCTGTTGCATTCCCTCCCCTCTCTCCCCTTCCCATCACTTCACCTTCCCTGTCCCATTCATTCCCCTTCCTCCCCGTCCCTTCACTTCACATTCCGTCCCATTCCTTCCCCTCTCTCCCCGTCTCATCACATCACCTCCTTCCTTGTCCCATTCCTTCCCCTCTCTCCCCGTCCCATCACTTCATCTTCCCTGTCCGATTCCTTCGCCTCTCACCCCGTCCCATCACTTCACCTTCCCTGACCGATTCCTTCCCCTCCCTCCGCGTCCCATCACTTCACCTTCTTCCCTTTTGCATTCCTTCCCCTCTCTCCCCGTCCCATCACTTCACCTTCCCTGACACATTCCATTCCTCTCTCTCCCCGTCACATCACTTCACCTTCAAAGTCCCATTGCTTCCCTTCCCTCCCAGTCCCTTCATTTCACATTCCGTCCCATTCCTTCCGCTCTCTACCCGTTCCATCACTCCACCTCCTTCCCTGACCCATTCCTTCCCCTCTCCGCGTCCCATCACTTCACCTATTCTGTCCTATTCCTTCCCCTCTCTCCCGACCCATCACTCCACCTGCTTCCCTGCCCCATTCATTCTCCTCTCTCCCCGTTCCATCACTTCACCTTCCCTGTACCATTTCATCCCCTCCCTCCCCGTCCCATCACATCACCTTCCCTGACCGATTCCTTCCCCTCTCTCCCCGTCCAATCAGTTCACCTTCCCTGACAAATTCCATTCCCCTCTCTCCCCGTCCCATCACTTCACCTTCCGTGTCCCATTCCTTACCCTCTCTCCCCGTCCCATCACTTCACATTCCGTCCCATTCCTTCCCCTCTCTCCCCGTTCCATCACTCCACCTCCTTCCCTGACCCATTCCTTCCCCTCTTCGCGTCCCATCACTTCACCTTCCCTGTCCTATTACTTCCCCTCTCTCCCCGTCCCATCATTTCACCTTCCCTGTTGCATTCCTTCCCCTCTCTCCCCGTCCCATCTCTTCACATTCCGTGTCCCATTCCTTCCCCTCCCTCCCCGTCCCATCACTTCACCTTCCCTGTCCCATTCATTCCCCTTCCTCCCCGTCCCATCACTTCACATTCCGTCCCATTCCTTCCCCTCTCTCCCCGACTCATCACATCACCTCTTTCCCTGTCCCATTCCTTCCCCTCTCTCCCCGTCCCATCACTTCACCTTCCCTGTCCGATTCCTTCCCCTCCCTCCCCGTCCCAACAGTTCATCTTCCCTGACCGATTCCTTCCCCTCTCTCCCCGTCCCATCACTTCACATTCCGTCCCATTCCTTCCCCTCTCTACCCGTGCCATCACTCCACCTCCTTCCCTGACCCATTCCTTCCCCTCTCCGCGTCCCATCACTTCACCTATTCTGTCCTATTCCTTCCCCTCTCTCCCGACCCATCACTCCACCTCCTTCCCTGCCCCATTCTTTCCCCTCTCACCCCGTTCCATCATTTCACCTTCCCTGTACCATTTCATCCCCTCTCTCCCCGTCCCATCACTCCACCTTCCCTGTCCTATTCTATTCACCTCTCCCCGTCCCATCAATTCACCTTCCCTATCCTATTCCTTCCCCTCTCTTCTCCGTCCGATCACTTCACCTTCACTGTCCTATTATATTCACCTCTCTCCCGGTCCCATCACTTCACCTTCCCTGTCCCATTCATTCCACTTCTCCGCGTCCCATCACTTCACCTTCTTCCCTGCTGTTTTCCCTCCCCTCTCTCCCCTTCCCATCACTTCACCTTCCCTGTCCCATTCATTCCTCTTCCTCTGCGTCCCATCACTACACCTTCTTCCCTGTTGCATTCCTTCCGCTCTCTCCCCGTCCCATCACTTCACCTTCCCTGACCCATTCCTTCCCCTCTCTCGCCGTCCCATCACTTCAGCTTCCCTGTCCGATTCCATCCCCTCCCTCCCCGTCCCATCACGTCACCTCCCCTGCCCGAATCCTTCTCCTCTCTCCCCGTCCCATCACTGCACCTTCTCTGTCCCATTCATTCCCCTCCCTCCCGTCCCATCACTTCACCTTCCCTGTCCCATTCCTTCCCCTCTCTCCCCGACCCATCACATCACCTCCTTCCCTGTCCCATTCCTTCCCCTCTCTCCCCGTCCCATCACTTCACCTCCTTCGCTGTCACATACCTTCCCCTCTCTCCCCGTCCAATCACTTCACCTTCCCTTTCCCATTCCATTCCACTCTCTCCCCGTCCCATCACTTCACCTTCCCTGACCGATTCCTTCCCGTCTCTCCCCGTCCCATCACTTCACCTTCCCTGTCCGATTCCTTCCCCTCCCTCCCCGTCCCAACAGTTCACCTTCCCTGACCGATTCCTTCTCCTCTCTCCCCGTCCCATCACTTCACCTTCTTCCCTGCTGTATTCCCTCCCCTCTCTCCCCTTCCCATCACTTCACCTTCCCTGTCCCATTCATTCCTCTTCCTCTGCGTCCCATCACTTCACCTTCTTCCCTGTTGCATTCCTTCCGCTCTCTCCCCGTCCCATCACTTCACCTTCCCTGACCCATTCCTTCCCCTCTCTCGCCGTCCCATCACTTCAGCTTCCCTGTCCGATTCCATCCCCTCCCTCCCCGTCCCATCACGTCACCTCCCCTGCCCGATTCCTTCTCCTCTCTCCCCGTCCCATCACTGCACCTTCTCTGTCCCATTCATTCCCCTCCCTCCCGTCCCATCACTTCACCTTCCCTGTCCCATTCCTTCCCCTCTCTCCCCGACCCATCACATCACCTCCTTCCCTGTCCCATTCCTTCCCCTCTCTCCCCGTCCCATCACTTCACCTCCTTCGCTGTCACATACCTTCCCCTCTCTCCCCGTCCAATCACTTCACCTTCCCTTTCCCATTCCATTCCACTCTCTCCCCGTCCCATCACTTCACCTTCCCTGATCGATTCCTTCCCGTCTCTCCCCGTCCCATCACTTCACCTTCCCTGTCCGATTCCTTCCCCTCCCTCCCCGTCCCAACAGTTCACCTTCCCTGACCGATTCCTTCCCCTCTCTCCCCGTCCCATCACTTCACCTTCTTCCCTGCTGTATTCCCTCCCCTCTCTCCCCTTCCCATCACATCACCTTCCCTGTCCCATTATTTCCTCTTCCTCTGCGTCCCATCACTTCACCTTCTTCCCTGTTGCATTCCTTCCCCTCTCTCGCCGTCCCATCACTTCACCTTCCCTGTCCGATTCCATCCCCTCCCTCCCCGTCCCATCACGTCACCTCCCCTGCCCGATTCCTTCCCCTCTCTCCCCGTCCCATTACTGCACCTTCTCTGTCCCATTCATTCCCCTCCCTCCCCGTCCCATCACTTCACCTTCCCTGTCCCATTCCTTCCCCTCTCTCCCCGTCCCATCACATCACCTCCTTCCCTGTCCCATTCCTTCCCCTCTCTCCCCGACCCATCACTTCACCTCCTTCGCTGTCACATACCTTCCCCTCTCTCCCCGTCCAATCACTTCACCTCCTTCGCTGTCACATACCTTCCCCTCTCTCCCCGTCCAATCACTTCACCTCCTTCGCTGTCACATACCTTCCCCTCTCTCCCCGTCCAATCACTTCACCTTCCCTTTCCCATTCCATTCCACTCTCTCCCCGTCCCATCACTTCACCTTCCCTGATCGATTCCTTCCCGTCTCTCCCCGTCCCATCACTTCACCTTCCCTGTCCGATTCCTTCCCCTCCCTCCCCGTCCCAACAGTTCACCTTCCCTGACCGATTCCTTCCCCTCTCTCCCCGTCCCATCACTTCACCTTCTTCCCTGCTGTATTCCCTCCCCTCTCTCCCCTTCCCATCACATCACCTTCCCTGTCCCATTATTTCCTCTTCCTCTGCGTCCCATCACTTCACCTTCTTCCCTGTTGCATTCCTTCCCCTCTCTCGCCGTCCCATCACTTCACCTTCCCTGTCCGATTCCATCCCCTCCCTCCCCGTCCCATCACGTCACCTCCCCTGCCCGATTCCTTCACCTCTCTCCCCGTCCCATTACTGCACCTTCTCTGTCCCATTCATTCCCCTCCCTCCCCGTCCCATCACTTCACCTTCCCTGTCCCATTCCTTCCCCTCTCTCCCCGTCCCATCACATCACCTCCTTCCCTGTCCCATTCCTTCCCCTCTCTCCCCGACCCATCACTTCACCTCCTTCGCTGTCACATACCTTCCCCTCTCTCCCCGTCCAATCACTTCACCTCCTTCGCTGTCACATACCTTCCCCTCTCTCCCCGTCCAATCACTTCACCTTCCCTTTCCCATTCCATTCCACTCTCTCCCCGTCCCATCACTTCACCTTCCCTGACCGATTCCTTCCCGTCTCTCCCCGGCCCATCACTTCACCTTCCCTGTCCGATTCCTTCCCCTTCCTCCCCGTCCCAACAGTTCACCTTCCCTGACCGATTTTTTCCCCTCTGTCCCCGTCCCATCACTTCACCTTCTTCCCTGTTGCATTCCCTCCCCTCTCTCCCCGGCCCATCACTTCACCTTCCCTGTCCGATTCCTTCCCCTTCCTCCCCGTCCCAAAAGTTCACCTTCCCTGACCGATTCCTTCCCCTCTCTCCCCGTCCCATCACTTCACCTTCTTCCCTGTTGCATTCCCTCCCCTCTCTCCCCTTCCCATCACTTCACCTTCCCTGTCCCATTCATTCCTCTTCCTCTGCGTCCCATCACTTCACCTTCTTCCCTGTTGCATTCCTTCCCCTCTCTCCCCGTCCCATCACTTCACCTTCCCTGACACATTCCATTCCTCTCTCTCCCCGTCCCATCACTTCACCTTCAAAGTCCCATTCCTTCCCTTCCCTCCCCGTCCCTTCACTTCACCTCCTTCGCTGTCACATACCTTCCCTCTCTCCCCGTCCAATCACTTCACCTTCCCTTTCCCATTCCATTCCTCTCTCTACCCGTTCCATCAATCCACCTCCTTCCCTGACCCATTCCTTCCCCTCTCCGCGTCCCATCACTTCACCTATTCTGTCCTATTCCTTCCCCTCTCTCCCGACCCATCACTCCACCTCCTTCCCAGCCCCATTCATTCCCCTCTCTCCCCGTTCCATCATTTCACCTTCCCTGTACCATTTCATCCCCTCTCTCCCCGTCCCATCACTCCACCTTCCCAGTCCTATTCTATTCACCTCTCCCCGTCCCATCACTTCACCTTCCCTATCCTATTCCTTCCCCTCTCTTCTACGTCCGATCACTTCACCTTCCCTGTCCTATTATATTCACCTCTCTCTCCGTCCCATCACTTCACCTTCCCTGTCCTATTCCTTCCCCTCTCTCCCCGTCCCATCTCTTCACCTTCCCTGTCTCATTCCTTACCCTCTCTCCCCGTCCCATCACTTCACATTCCCTGTCCCATTCCTTACCCTCTCTCCCCGTCACATCACTTCACATTCCCTGTCCCATTCCCTCCCCTATCTCCCCGTCCCGACTTCACCTTCCCTGTACTATTCCTTCCCCTCTCTCCCCGTCCCGTCATTTCACCTTCCCTGTCCCATTATTTCCTCTTCCTCTGCGTCCCATCACTTCACCTTCTTCCCTGTTGCATTCCTTCCCCTCTCTCGCCGTCCCATCACTTCACCTTCCCTGACCGATTCCATCCCCTCCCTCCCCGTCCCATCACGTCACCTCCACTGCCCGATTCCTTCCCCTCTCTCCCCGTCCCATCACTTCACCTTCCCTGTCCCATTCCTTCCCCTCTCTCCCCGTCCCATCACATCACCTCCTTCCCTGTCCCATTCCTTCCCCTCTCTCCCCGACCCATCACTTCACCTCCTTCGCTGTCACATACCTTCCCCTCTCTCCCCGTCACATCACTTCACATTCCCTGTCCCATTCCCTCCCCTATCTCCCCGTCCCGACTTCACCTTCCCTGTACTATTCCTTCCCCTCTCTCCCCGTCCCGTCATTTCACCTTCCCTGTCCCATTATTTCCTCTTCCTCTGCGTCCCATCACTTCACCTTCTTCCCTGTTGCATTCCTTCCCCTCTCTCGCCGTCCCATCACTTCACCTTCCCTGTCCGATTCCATCCCCTCCCTCCCCGTCCCATCACGTCACCTCCACTGCCCGATTCCTTCCCCTCTCTCCCCGTCCCATCACTTCACCTTCCCTGTCCCATTCCTTCCCCTCTCTCCCCGTCCCATCACATCACCTCCTTCCCTGTCCCATTCCTTCCCCTCTCTCCCCGACCCATCACTTCACCTCCTTCGCTGTCACATACCTTCCCCTCTCTCCCCGTCCAATCACTTCACCTCCTTCGCTGTCACATACCTTCCCCTCTCTCCCCGTCCAATCACTTCACCTTCCCTTTCCCATTCCATTCCACTCTCTCCCCGTCCCATCACTTCACCTTCCCTGACCGATTCCTTCCCGTCTCTCCCCGGCCCATCACTTCACCTTCCCTGTCCGATTCCTTCCCCTTCCTCCCCGTCCCAACAGTTCACCTTCCCTAACCGATTTTTTCCCCTTCTCTCCCCGTCCCATCACCTCACCTTCTTCCCTGTTGCATTCCCTCCCCTCTCTCCCCGGCCCATCACTTCACCTTCCCTGTCCGATTCCTTCCCCTTCCTCCCCGTCCCAACAGTTCACCTTCCCTGACCGATTCCTTCCCCTCTCTCCCCGTCCCATCACTTCACCTTCTTCCCTGTTGCATTCCCTCCCCTCTCTCCCCTTCCCATCACTTCACCTTCCCTGTCCCATTCATTCCTCTTCCTCTGCGTCCCATCACTTCACCTTCTTCCCTGTTGCATTCCTTCCCCTCTCTCCCCGTCCCATCACTTCACCTTCCCTGACACATTCCATTCCTCTCTCTCCCCGTCCCATTACTTCACCTTCAAAGTCCCATTCCTTCCCTTCCCTCCCCGTCCCTTCACTTCACCTCCTTCGCTGTCACATACCTTCTTTCTCTCCCCGTCCAATCACTTCACCTTCCCTTTCCCATTCCATTCCCCTCTCTACCCGTTCCATCACTCCACCTCCTTCCCTGACCCATTCCTTCCCCTCTCCGCGTCCCATCACTTCACCTATTCTGTCCTATTCCTTCCCCTCTCTCCCGACCCATCACTCCACCTCCTTCCCAGCCCCATTCATTCCCCTCTCTCCCCGTTCCATCATTTCACCTTCCCTGTACCATTTCATCCCCTCTCTCCCCGTCCCATCACTCCACCTTCCCAGTCCTATTCTATTCACCTCTCCCCGTCCCATCACTTCACCTTCCCTATCCTATTCCTTCCCCTCTCTTCTACGTCCGATCACTTCACCTTCCCTGTCCTATTATATTCACCTCTCTCTCCGTCCCATCACTTCACATTCCCTGTCCTATTCCTTCCCCTCTCTCCCCGTCCCATCTCTTCACCTTCCCTGTCTCATTCCTTACCCTCTCTCCCCGTCCCATCACTTCACATTCCCTGTCCCATTCCTTACCCTCTCTCCCCGTCACATCACTTCACATTCCCTGTCCCATTCCCTCCCCTCTCTCCCCGTCCCGACTTCACCTTCCCTGTACTATTCCTTCCCCTCTCTCCCCGTCCCGTCATTTCACCTTCCCTGTCCCATTCCTTCCCCTCTCACCCCGTCCCATCACTTCACCTTCCCTGTCCCATTCCTTCCCCTCTCTCCCCGTCCCATCACATCACCTCCTTCCCTGTCCCATTCCTTCCCCTCTCTCCCCGTCCCATCACTTCACCTCCTTCGCTGTCACATACCTTCCCCTCTCTCCCCGTCACATCACTTCACCTTCCCTGTCCGATTCCTTCCCCTCCCTCCCGTCCCAACAGTTCAACTTCCCTGACCGATTCCTTCCCCTCTCTCCCCGTCCCATCACTTCACCTTCCCTGTCCCATTCCTTCCCCTCCCTCCCCGTCCCATCACTTCACCTTCCCTGTCCCATTCATTCCCCTTCCTCCCCGTCCCATCACTTCACATTCCGTCCCATTCCTTCCCCTCTCTCCCCGACTCATCACATCACCTCTTTCCCTGTCCCATTCCTTCCCCTCTCTCCCCGTCCCATCACTTCACCTTCCATGACACTTTCCATTAGCCTCTCTCCACGTCCCATCACTTCACATTCCCTGTCCTATTCCTTCCCCTCCCTCCCCGTCCCATCACTTCACATTCCCTGTCCCATTCATTCCCCTTCCTCCCCGTCCCATCACTTCACATTCCGTCCCATTCCTTCCCCTCTCTCCCCGTCTCATCACATCACCTCCTTCCCTGTCCCATTCCTTCCCCTCTCTCCCCGTCTCATCACATCACCTCCTTCCCTGTCCCATTCCTTCCCCTCTCTCCCCGTCCCATTACTTCACCTTCCCTGACACATTCCATTCCCCTCTCTCCCCGTCCCATCACTTCACCTTCCCTGTCCCATTCCTTACCCTCTCTCCCCGTCCCATCACTTCACCTTCCCTTTCCCATTCCATTCCACTCTCTCCCCGTCCCATCACTTCACCTTCCCTGACCGATTCCTTCCCGTCTCTCCCCGTCCCATCACTTCACCTTCCCTGTCCGATTCCTTCCCCTCCCTCCCCGTCCCAACAGTTCACCTTCCCTGACCGATTCCTTCCCCTCTCTCCCCGTCCCATCACTTCACCTTCTTCCCTGCTGTATTCCCTCCCCTCTCTCCCCTTCCCATCACTTCACCTTCCCTGTCCCATTCATTCCTCTTCCTCTGCGTCCCATCACTTCACCTTCTTCCCTGTTGCATTCCTTCCGCTCTCTCCCCGTCCCATCACTTCACCTTCCCTGACCCATTCCTTCCCCTCTCTCGCCGTCCCATCACTTCAGCTTCCCTGTCCGATTCCATCCCCTCCCTCCCCGTCCCATCACGTCACCTCCCCTGCCCGATTCCTTCTCCTCTCTCCCCGTCCCATCACTGCACCTTCTCTGTCCCATTCATTCCCCTCCCTCCAGTCCCATCACTTCACCTTCCCTGTCCCATTCCTTCCCCTCTCTCCCCGACCCATCACATCACCTCCTTCCCTGTCCCATTCCTTCCCCTCTCTCCCCGTCCCATCACTTCACCTCCTTCGCTGTCACATACCTTCCCCTCTCTCCCCGTCCAATCACTTCACCTTCCCTTTCCCATTCCATTCCACTCTCTCCCCGTCCCATCACTTCACCTTCCCTGATCGATTCCTTCCCGTCTCTCCCCGTCCCATCACTTCACCTTCCCTGACCGATTCCTTCCCGTCTCTCCCCGTCCCATCACTTCACCTTCTTCCCTGCTGTATTCCCTCCCCTCTCTCCCCTTCCCATCACTTCACCTTCCCTGTCCCATTATTTCCTCTTCCTCTGCGTCCCATCACTTCACCTTCTTCCCTGTTGCATTCCTTCCCCTCTCTCGCCGTCCCATCACTTCACCTTCCCTGTCCGATTCCATCCCCTCCCTCCCCGTCCCATCACGTCACCTCCCCAGCCCGATTCCTTCCCCTCTCTCCCCGTCCCATCACTGCACCTTCTCTGTCCCATTCATTCCCCTCCCTCCCCGTCCCATCACTTCACCTTCCCTGTCCCATTCCTTCCCCTCTCTCCCCGTCCCATCACATCACCTCCTTCCCTGTCCCATTCCTTCCCCTCTCTCCCCGACCCATCACTTCACCTCCTTCGCTGTCACATACCTTCCCCTCTCTCCCCGCCCAATCACTTCACCTCCTTCGCTGTCACATACCTTCCCCTCTCTCCGCGTCCCATCACTTCACCTATTCTGTCCTATTCCTTCCCCTCTCTCCCGACACATCACTCCACCTCCTTCCCAGCCCCATTCATTCCCCTCTCTCCCCGTTCCATCATTTCACCTTCCCTGTACCATTTCATCCCCTCTCTCCCCGTCCCATCACTCCACCTTCCCAGTCCTATTCTATTCACCTCTCCCCGTCCCATCACTTCACCTTCCCTATCCTATTCCTTCCCCTCTCTTCTACGTCCGATCACTTCACCTTCCCTGTCCTATTATATTCACCTCTCTCTCCGTCCCATCACTTCACATTCCCTGTCCTATTCCTTCCCCTCTCTCCCCGTCCCATCTCTTCACCTTCCCTGTCTCATTCCTTACCCTCTTTCCCCGTCCCATCACTTCACATTCCCTGTCCCATTCCTTACCCTCTCTCCCCGTCACATCACTTCACATTCCCTGTCCCATTCCCTCCCCCTCTCTCCCCGTCCCGACTTCACCTTCCCTGTACTATTCCTTCCCCTCTCTCCCCGTCCCGTCATTTCACCTTCCCTGTCCCATTCCTTCCCCTCTCACCCCGTCCCATCACTTCACCTTCCCTGTCCCATTCCTTCCCCTCTCTCCCCGTCCCATCACATCACCTCCTTCGCTGTCACATACCTTCCCCTCTCTCCCCGTCACATCACTTCACCTTCCCTGTCCGTTTCCTTCCCCTCCCTCCCGTCCCAACAGTTCAACTTCCCTGACCGATTCCTTCCCCTCTCTCCCCGTCCCATCACTTCACCTTCCCTGTCCCATTCCTTCCCCTCCCTCCCCGTCCCATCACTTCACCTTCCCTGTCCCATTTATTCCCCTTCCTCCCCGTCCCATCACTTCACATTCCGTCCCATTCCTTCCCCTCTCTCCCCGACTCATCACATCACCTCTTTCCCTGTCCCATTCCTTCCCCTCTCTCCCCGTCCCATCACTTCACCTTCCATGACACATTCCATTAGCCTCTCTCCCCGTCCCATCACTTCACATTCCCTGTCCTATTCCTTCCCCTCCCTCCCCGTCCCATCACTTCACCTTCCCTGTCCCATTCATTCCCCTTCCTCCCCGTCCCATCACTTCACATTCCGTCCCATTCCTTCCCCTCTCTCCCCGTCTCATCACATCACCTCCTTCCCTGTCCCATTCCTTCCCCTCTCTCCCCGTCTCATCACATCACCTCCTTCCCTGTCCCATTCCTTCCCCTCTCTCCCCGTCCCATCACTTCACCTTCCCTGTCCCATTCCTTACCCTCTCTCCCCGTCCCATCACTTCACCTTCCCTTTCCCATTCCATTCCACTCTCTCCCCGTCCCATCACTTCACCTTCCCTGACCGATTCCTTCCCGTCTCTCCCCGTCCCATCACTTCACCTTCCCTGTCCGATTCCTTCCCCTCTCTCCCCGTCCCAACAGTTCACCTTCCCTGACCGATTCCTTCCCCTCTCTCCCCGTCCCATCACTTCACCTTCTTCCCTGCTGTATTCCCTCCCCTCTCTCCCCTTCCCATCACTTCACCTTCCCTGTCCCATTCATTCCTCTTCCTCTGCGTCCCATCACTTCACCTTCTTCCCTGTTGCATTCCTTCCGCTCTCTCCCCGTCCCATCACTTCACCTTCCCTGACCCATTCCTTCCCCTCTCTCGCCGTCCCATCACTTCAGCTTCCCTGTCCGATTCCATCCCCTCCCTCCCCGTCCCATCACGTCACCTCCCCTGCCCGATTCCTTCTCCTCTCTCCCCGTCCCATCACTGCACCTTCTCTGTCCCATTCATTCCCCTCCCTCCCGTCCCATCACTTCACCTTCCCTGTCCCATTCCTTCCCCTCTCTCCCCGACCCATCACATCACCTCCTTCCCTGTCCCATTCCTTCCCCTCTCTCCCCGTCCCATCACTTCACCTTCCCTGACCGATTCCTTCCCGTCTCTCCCCGTCCCATCACTTCACCTTCCCTGTCCGATTCCTTCCCCTCCCTCCCCGTCCCAACAGTTCACCTTCCCTGACCGATTCCTTCCCCTCTCTCCCCGTCCCATCACTTCACCTTCTTCCCTGCTGTATTCCCTCCCCTCTCTCCCCTTCCCATCACTTCACCTTCCCTGTCCCATTATTTCCTCTTCCTCTGCGTCCCATCACTTCACCTTCTTCCCTGTTGCATTCCTTCCCCTCTCTCGCCGTCCCATCACTTCACCTTCCCTGTCCGATTCCATCCCCTCCCTCCCCGTCCCATCACGTCACCTCCCCTGCCCGATTCCTTCCCCTCTCTCCCCGTCCCATCACTGCACCTTCTCTGTCCCATTCATTCCCCTCCCTCCCCGTCCCATCACTTCACCTTCCCTGTCCCATTCCTTCCCCTCTCTCCCCGTCCCATCACATCACCTCCTTCCCTGTCCCATTCCTTCCCCTCTCTCCCCGACCCATCACTTCACCTCCTTCGCTGTCACATACCTTCCCCTCTCTCCACGTCCAATCACTTCACCTCCTTCGCTGTCACATACCTTCCCCTCTCTCCCCGTCCAATCACTTCACCTTCCCTTTCCCATTCCATTCCACTCTCTCCCCGTCCCATCACTTCACCTTCCCTGACCGATTCCTTCCCGTCTCTCCCCGGCCCATCACTTCACCTTCCCTGTCCGATTCCTTCCCCTTCCTCCCCGTCCCAACAGTTCACCTTCCCTGACCGATTTTTTCCCCTCTCTCCCCGTCCCATCACTTCACCTTCTTCCCTGTTGCATTCCCTCCCCTCTCTCCCCGGCCCATCACTTCACCTTCCCTGTCCGATTCCTTCCCCTTCCTCCCCGTCCCAACAGTTCACCTTCCCTGACCGATTCCTTCCCCTCTCTCCCCGTCCCATCTCTTCACCTTCTTCCCTGTTGCATTCCCTCCCCTCTCTCCCCTTCCCATCACTTCACCTTCCCTGTCCCATTCATTCCTCTTCCTCTGCGTCCCATCACTTCACCTTCTTCCCTGTTGCATTCCTTCCCCTCTCTCCCCGTCCCATCACTTCACCTTCCCTGACACATTCCATTCCTCTCTCTCCCCGTCCCATCACTTCACCTTCAAAGTCCCATTCCTTCCCTTCCCTCCCCGTCCCTTCACTTCACCTCCTTCGCTGTCACATACCTTCCCTCTCTCCCCGTCCAATCACTTCACCTTCCCTTTCCCATTCCATTCCCCTCTCTACCCGTTCCATCACTCCACCTCCTTCCCTGACCCATTCCTTCCCCTCTCCGCGTCCCATCACTTCACCTATTCTGTCCTATTCCTTCCCCTCTCTCCCGACCCATCACTCCACCTCCTTCCCAGCCCCATTCATTCCCCTCTCTCCCCGTTCCATCATTTCACCTTCCCTGTACCATTTCATCCCCTCTCTCCCCGTCCCATCACTCCACCTTCCCAGTCCTATTCTATTCACCTCTCCCCGTCCCATCACTTCACCTTCCCTATCCTATTCCTTCCCCTCTCTTCTACGTCCGATCACTTCACCTTCCCTGTCCTATTATATTCACCTCTCTCTCCGTCCCATCACTTCACCTTCCCTGTCCTATTCCTTCCCCTCTCTCCCCGTCCCATCTCTTCACCTTCCGTCTCATTCCTTACCCTCTCTCCCCGTCCCATCACTTCACATTCCCTGTCCCATTCCTTACCCTCTCTCCCCGTCACATCACTTCACATTCCCTGTCCCATTCCCTCCCCTCTCTCCCCGTCCCGACTTCACCTTCCCTGTACTATTCCTTCCCCTCTCTCCCCGTCCCGTCATTTCACCTTCCCTGTCCCATTCCTTCCCCTCTCACCCCGTCCCATCACTTCACCTTCCCTGTCCCATTCCTTCCCCTCTCTCCCCGTCCCATCACATCACCTCCTTCCCTGTCCCATTCCTTCCCCTCTCTCCCCGTCCCATCACTTCACCTCCTTCGCTGTCACATACCTTCCCCTCTCTCCCCGTCACATCACTTCACCTTCCCTGTCCGATTCCTTCCCCTCCCTCCCGTCCCAACAGTTCACCTTCCCTGACCGATTCCTTCCCCTCTCTCCCCGTCCCATCACTTCACCTTCCCTGTCCCATTCCTTCCCCTCCCTCCCCGTCCCATCACTTCACCTTCCCTGTCCCATTCATTCCCCTTCCTCCCCGTCCCATCACTTCACATTCCGTCCCATTCCTTCCCGTCTCTCCCCGACTCATCACATCACCTCTTTCCCTGTCCCATTCCTTCCCCTCTCTCCCCGTCCCATCACTTCACCTTCCATGACACATTCCATTCGCCTCTCTCCCCGTCCCATCACTTCACATTCCCTGTCCTATTCCTTCCCCTCCCTCCCCGTCCCATCACTTCACCTTCCCTGTCCCATTCATTCCCCTTCCTCCCCGTCCCATCACTTCACATTCCGTCCCATTCCTTCCCCTCTCTCCCCGTCTCATCACATCACCTCCTTCCCTGTCCCATTCCTTCCCCTCTTTCCCCGTCTCATCACATCACCTCCTTCCCTGTCCCATTCCTTCCCCTCTCTCCCCGTCCCATTACTTCACCTTCCCTGACACATTCCATTCCCCTCTCTCCCCGTCCCATCACTTCACCTTCCCTGTCCCATTCCTTACCCTCTCTCCCCGTCCCATCACTTCACCTTCCCAGTCCCATTCCTTCCCTTCCCTCCCCGTCCCTTCACTTCACATTCCGTCCCATTCCTTCCCCTCTCTCCCCGTTCCATCACTCCAACTCCTTCCCTGACCCATTCCTTCCCCTCTCCGCGTCCCATCACTTCACCTTTTCTGTCCTATTACTTCCCCTCTCTCCCGACCCATCACTCCACCTCCTTCCCTGCCCCATTCATTCCCCTCTCTCCCCGTTCCATCATTTCAACATCCCTGTACCATTTCATCCCCTCTCTCCCCGTCCCATCACTCCACCTTCCCTGTCCTATTCCATTCACCTCTCCCCGTCCCGTCACTTCACCTTCCCTATCCTATTCCTTCCCCTCTCTTCTCCGTCCGATCACTTCACCTTCCCTGTCCTATTATATTCACCTCTCTCCCCGTCCCATCACTTCACCTTCCCTGTCTCATTCCTTACCCTCTCTCACCGTCCCATCACTTCACATTCCCTGTCCCATTCATTCCTCTTCCTCTGCGTCCCATCACTTCACCTTCTTCCCTGTTGCATTCCTTCCCCTCTGTCCCCGTCCCATCACTTCACCTTCCCTGACCCATTCCTTCCCCTCTTTCCCCGTCCATCACTTCACCTTCCCTGACCGATTCCTTCCCGTCTCTCCCCGTCCCATCACTTCACCTTCCCTGACCGATTCCTTCCCCTCTCTCCACGTCCCATCACTTCACCTTCCCTGTCCCATTCCTTCCCCTCCCTCACCGTCCCATCACTTCACCTTCCCTGACCGATTCCTACCCCTCTCTCCCCGTCACATCACTTCACATTCCCTGTCCCATTCCCTCCCCTCTCTCCCCGTCCCGACTTCACCTTCCCTGTCCTATACCTTACACTCTCTCCCCGTCACGTCACTTCTCATTCCCTGTCCCATTCCCTCCCCTCTCTCCCCGCCCCGACTTCACCTTCCCTGTACTATTCCTTCCCCTCTCTCCCCGTCCCATCATTTCACCTTCCCTGTCACATTCCTTCCCCTCTCTCCCCGTCCCATCACTTCACCTTCCCTGTCCCATTCATTCCTCTTCCTCCGCGTCCCATCACTTCACTTTCTTCCCTGTTGCATTCCTTCCCCTCTCTCCGCGTCCCATCACTTCACCTTCTTCCCTGTTGCATTCCTTCCCCGCTCTCCCCGTCCCATCACTTCACCTTCCCAGTCCCATTCATTCCTCTTCTTCCGCATCCCATCAATTCACCGTCATCCCTGCTGTATTCCCTCACCTCTCTCCCCGTCCCATCACTACACCTTCCCTGTCCGATTCCTTCCCCTCCCTCCCCGTCCCATCACGTCACCTCCCCTGCACGATTCCTTCCCCTCTCTCCCCGTCCCATCACTGCACCTTTTCTGTCCCATTCATTCCCCTCCCTCCCCGTCCCACCACTTCACCTTCCCTGTCCCATTCCTTCCCCTCTCTCCCCGTCCCATCACTTCACCTTCCCTGTCCCATTCCATTCCCCACTCTCCCCGTCCCATCACTTCACCTTCCCTGGCCGATTCCTTCCCCTCTCTCCCCGTCACATCACTTCACCTTCAATGTCCGATTCCTTCCCCTCCCTCCCCGTCCCATCACGTCACCTCCCCTGCACGATTCCTTCCCCTCTCTCCCCGTCCCATCACTGCACCTTTTCTGTCCAATTCATTCCCCTCCCTCCCCGTCCCATCACTTCACCTTCCCTGTCACATACCTACCCCTCTCTCCCCGTCCCATCACTTCACCTTCCCTGTCCCATTCCATTCCCCTCTCTCCCCGTCCCATCACTTCACCTTCCCTGGCCGATTCCTTCCCCTCTCTCCCCGTCACATCACTTCACCTTCAATGTCCGATTCCTTCCCCTCCCTCCCCGTCCCAATAGTTCACCTTCCCTGACCGATTCCTTCCCCTCTCTCCCCGTCCCATCACTTCACCTTCCCTGTCCCATTCCTTCCCCTCCCTCCCCGTCCCATCACTTCACCTTCCCTGTCCCATTCATTCCCCCTCCTCCCCGTCCAATCACTTCTCCTTCCCTGTCCCATTCCTTCCCCTCTCTCCCCGACTCATCACATCACCTCCTTCCCTGTCGCATTCCTTCCCCTCTTTCCCCGTCCCATCACTTCACCTTACATGACACATTCCATTCGCCTCTCTCCCCGTCCCATCACTTCACCTTCCCTGTCCCATTCCTTCCACTACCTCCCCGTCCCATCACTTCACCTTCCCTGTCCCATTCATTCCTCTTCCTCCGCGTCCCATCACTTCACCTTCTTCCCTGTTGCATTCCTTCGCCTCTCTCCCCGTCCCATCACTTCACCTTCCCTGACCGATTCCTTCCCCTCTCTCCCCGTCCCATCACTTCACCTTCCCTGTCCCATTCATTCCTCTTCCTCTGCGTCCCATCTCTTCACCTTCTTCCCTGTTGCATTCCTTCCCCTCTCTCCCCGTCACATCACTTCACCTTCAATGTCCGATTCCTTCCCCTCCCTCCCCGTCCCAATAGTTCACCTTCCCTGACCGATTCCTTCCCCTCTCTCCCCGTCCCATCACTTCACCTTCCCTGTCCCATTCCTTCCCCTCCCTCCCCGTCCCATCACTTCACCTTCCCTGTCCCATTCATTCCCCCTCCTCCCCGTCCAATCACTTCTCCTTCCCTGTCCCATTCCTTCCCCTCTCTCCCCGACTCATCACATCACCTCCTTCCCTGTCGCATTCCTTCCCCTCTTTCCCCGTCCCATCACTTCACCTTACATGACACATTCCATTCGCCTCTCTCCCCGTCCCATCACTTCACCTTCCCTGTCCCATTCCTTCCACTACCTCCCCGTCCCATCACTTCACCTTCCCTGTCCCATTCATTCCTCTTCCTCCGCGTCCCATCACTTCACCTTCTTCCCTGTTGCATTCCTTCGCCTCTCTCCCCGTCCCATCACTTCACCTTCCCTGACCGATTCCTTCCCCTCTCTCCGCGTCCCATCACTTCACCTTCTTCCCTGTTGCATTCCTTCGCCTCTCTCCCCGTCCCATCACTTCACCTTCCCTGACCGATTCCTTCCCCTCTCTCCCCGTCCCATCACTTCACCTTCCCTGTCCCATTCATTCCTCTTCCTCTGCGTCCCATCTCTTCACCTTCTTCCCTGTTGCATTCCTTCCCCTCTCTCCCCGTCCCATCACTTCACCTTCCCTGACACATTCCATTCCTCTCTCTCCCCGT
Source organism: Hypanus sabinus (assembly GCF_030144855.1). Classification (NCBI taxonomy): domain Eukaryota; kingdom Metazoa; phylum Chordata; class Chondrichthyes; order Myliobatiformes; family Dasyatidae; genus Hypanus; species Hypanus sabinus. The sequence continues at coordinate 136,684 of NW_026779742.1, forward strand.
CCCATCACTTCTCCTTCAAAGTCCCATTCCTTCCCCTCTCTCCCCGTCCCATCACTTCACCTTCCCTGTCCCATTCATTCCTCTTCCTCTGCGTCCCATCTCTTCACCTTCTTCCCTGTTGCATTCCTTCCCCTCTCTCCCCGTCACATCACTTCACCTTCAATGTCCGATTCCTTCCCCTCCCTCCCCGTCCCAATAGTTCACCTTCCCTGACCGATTCCTTCCCCTCTCTCCCCGTCCCATCACTTCACCTTCCCTGTCCCATTCCTTCCCCTCCCTCCCCGTCCCATCACTTCACCTTCCCTGTCCCATTCATTCCCCCTCCTCCCCGTCCAATCACTTCTCCTTCCCTGTCCCATTCCTTCCCCTCTCTCCCCGACTCATCACATCACCTCCTTCCCTGTCGCATTCCTTCCCCTCTTTCCCCGTCCCATCACTTCACCTTACATGACACATTCCATTCGCCTCTCTCCCCGTCCCATCACTTCACCTTCCCTGTCCCATTCCTTCCACTACCTCCCCGTCCCATCACTTCACCTTCCCTGTCCCATTCATTCCTCTTCCTCCGCGTCCCATCACTTCACCTTCTTCCCTGTTGCATTCCTTCGCCTCTCTCCCCGTCCCATCACTTCACCTTCCCTGAACGATTCCTTCCCCTCTCTCCCCGTCCCATCACTTCACCTTCCCTGTCCCATTCATTCCTCTTCCTCTGCGTCCCATCTCTTCACCTTCTTCCCTGTTGCATTCCTTCCCCCTCTCCCCGTCACATCACTTCACCTTCAATGTCCGATTCCTTCCCCTCCCTCCCCGTCCCAATAGTTCACCTTCCCTGACCGATTCCTTCCCCTCTCTCCCCGTCCCATCACTTCACCTTCCCTGTCCCATTCCTTCCCCTCCCTCCCCGTCCCATCACTTCACCTTCCCTGTCCCATTCATGTCCCCCTCCTCCCCGTCCAATCACTTCTCCTTCCCTGTCCCATTCCTTCCCCTCTCTCCCCGACTCATCACATCACCTCCTTCCCTGTCGCATTCCTTCCCCTCTTTCCCCGTCCCATCACTTCACCTTACATGACACATTCCATTCGCCTCTCTCCCCGTCCCATCACTTCACCTTCCCTGTCCCATTCCTTCCACTACCTCCCCGTCCCATCACTTCACCTTCCCTGTCCCATTCATTCCTCTTCCTCCGCGTCCCATCACTTCACCTTCTTCCCTGTTGCATTCCTTCGCCTCTCTCCCCGTCCCATCACTTCACCTTCCCTGACCGATTCCTTCCCCTCTCTCCCCGTCCCATCACTTCACCTTCCCTGTCCCATTCATTCCTCTTCCTCTGCGTCCCATCTCTTCACCTTCTTCCCTGTTGCATTCCTTCCCCTCTCTCCCCGTCCCATCACTTCACCTTCCCTGACACCTTCCATTCCTCTCTCTCCCCGTCCCATCACTTCTCCTTCAAAGTCCCATTCCTTCCCTTCCCTCCCCGTCCCTTCACTTCACATTCCGTCCCATTCCTTCCCCTCTCTCCCCGTTCCATCACTCCAACTCCTTCCCTGACCCTTTCCTTCCCCTCCCCGCGTCCCATCACTCCACCTCCTTCCCTGCCCCATTCATTCCCCTCTCTCCCCGTTCCATCATTTCACCTTCCCTGTACCATTTCATCCCCTCTCTCCCAGTCCATCACTCCACCTTCCCTGTCCTATTCTATTCACCTCTCCCCGTCCCATCACTTCACCTTCCCTATCCTATTCCTTCCCCTCTCTTCTCCGTCCGATCACATCATCTTCCCTGTCCTATTATATTCATCTCTCTCCCCGTCCCATCACTTCACCTTCGTGTCTCATTCCTTACCCTCTCTCCCCGTCCCATCACTTCACCTTCCCTGTCTCATTCCTTACCCTCTCTCCCCGTCCGATCACTTCACATTCCCTGTCCCATTCCTTACCCTTTCTCCCCGTCACATCACTTCACATTCCCTGTCCCATTCCCTCCCCTCTCTCCCGTCCCGACTTCACCTTCCCTGTCCTATACCTTACCCTCTCTCCCCGTCACATCACTTCACATTCCCTGTCCCATTCCCCCCCCCTCTCTCCCCGTCCCGACTTCACCTTCCCTGTCCCATTCATTCCTCTTCCTCCGCGTCCCATCACTTCACCTTCTTCCCTGTTGCATTCCTTCCCCTCTCTCCCCGTCCCATCACTTCACCTTCTTCCCTGTTGCATTCCTTCCCCTCTCTCCGCGTCCCATCACTTCACCTTCTTCCCTGTTGCATTCCTTCCCCTCTCTCCCCGTCCCATCATTTCACCTTCCCAGTCCCATTCATTCCTCTTCTTCCGCATCCCATCACTTCACCGTCTTCCCTGCTGTATTCCCTCACCTCTCTCCCCGTCCCATCACTTCACCTTCCCTGTCCGATTCCTTCCCCTCCCTCCCGGTCCCATCACGTCACCCTCCCCTGCACGATTCCTTCCCCTCTCTCCCCGTCCCATCACTGCACCTTTTCTGTCCCATTCATTCCCCTCCCTACCCGTCCCATCACTTCACCTTCCCTGTCCCATTCCTTCCCCTCTCTCCCCGTCCCATCACTTCACCTCCTTCGCTGTCACATACCTTCCCCTCTCTCCCCGTCCCATCACTTCAGCTTCCCTGTCCGATTCCTTCCCCTCGCTCCATGTCCCATCACTTTAGCTTCCCTGTCCGATTCCTTCCCCTCGCTCCATGTCCCATCACTTTAGCTTCCATGGCCGATTCCTTCCCCTCTCCCCCCGTCCCATCACTTCACCTTCCCTGTCCCATTCATTCCCCTTCCTCCCCGTCCCATCACTTCACATTCCGTCCCATTCCTTCCCCTCTCTCCCCGTCTCATCACATCACCTCCTTCCCTGTCCCATTCCTTCCCCTCTCTCCCCGTCCCATCACTTCACCTTCCCTGTCCCATTCATTCCTCTTCCGCTGCGTCGCATCACTTCACCTTCTTCCCTGTTGCATTCCTTCCCCTCTCTCCCCGTCCCATCACTTCACCTTCCCTGTCCGATTCCTTCCCCTCGCTCCATGTCCCATCACTTTAGCTTCCCTGACCGATTCCTTCCCGTCTCTCCCCGTCCCATCACTTCACCTTCTCTGTCCAATTCCTTCCCCTCTCTCCCCGTCCCATCACTTCACTTTCCCTGTCCCATTCATTCCCCTATCTCCACGTCACATCACTTCACCTTCCCTGTCCCATTCATTCCCCTCCCTCCCCATCCCATCACTTCAACTTCCCTATCCCATTCCTTCCCCTCTCTCCCCGTCCCATCACATCAGCTCCTTCCCTGTCCCATTCATTCCCCTCTCTCCCCGTCCCATCACTTCACCTCCTTCGCTGTCACATACCTTCCCCTCTCTCCCCGTCCCATCACTTCACCTTCCCTGTCCCATTCCATTCCCCTCTCTCCCCGTCCCATCACTTCACCTTCCCTGGCCGATTCCTTCCCCTCTCTCCCCGTCACATCACTTCACCTTCAATGTCCGATTCCTTCCCTTCCCTCCCCGTCCCAACAGTTCACCTTCCCTGACCGGTTCCTTCCCCTCTCTCCCCGTCCCATCACTTCACCTTCCCTGTCCCATTCCTTCCCCTCCCTCCCCGTCCCATCACTTCACCTTCCCTGTCCCATTCATTCCCCTTCCTCCCGTCCCATCACTTCACATTCCGTCCCATTTCTTCCCCTCTCTCCCCGTCTCATCACATCACCTCCTTCCCTGTTGCATTCCCTCCCCTCTCTCCCCTTCCCATCACTTCACCTTCCCTGTCCCATTCATTCCTCTTCCTCTGCGTCGCATCACTTCACCTTCTTCCCTGTTGCATTCCTTACCCTCTCTCCCCGTCCCATCACTTCACCTTCCCTGTCCGATTCCTTCCCCTCCCTCCATGTCCCATCACTTTAGCTTCCCTGACCGATTCCTTCCCCTCTCTCCCCGTCCCATCACTTCACCTTCTCTGTCCAATTCCTTCCCCTCTCTCTCCCCGTCCCATCACTTCACTTTCCCTGTCCCATTCATTCCCCTCTCTCCCCGTCCCATCACTTCACCTTCCCTGTCCCATTCATCCCCTCTCTCCCCGTCCCATCGCATCACCTCCTTTCCTGTCCCATTCCTTCCCCTCTCTCCCCGTCTCATCAGATCACCTCCTTCCCTGTCCCATTCCTTCCCCTCTCTCCCCGTCACATCACATCACCTCCTTCCCTGTCCCATTCCTCCCCTCTCTCCCCCGTCCCATCACTTCACCTTCCCTGTCCCATTCCTTACCCTCTCTCCCCGTCCCATCACTTCACCTTCCCAGTCCCATTCCTTCCCTTCCCTCCCCGTCCCTTCACTTCACATTCCGTCCCATTCCTTCCCCTCTCTCCCCGTTCCATCACTCCACCTCCTTCCCTGACCCATTCCTTCCCCTCTCCGCGTCCCATCACTTCACCTTTTCTGTCCTATTCCTTCCCTTCTCTCCCGACCCATCACATCACCTCCTTCCCTGCCCCACTCATTCCCCTCTCTCCCCGTTCCATCATTTCAACATCCCTGTACCATTTCATCCCCTCTCTCCCTGTCCCGTCACTCCACCTTCCCTGTCCTATTCCATTCACCTCTCCCCGTCCCATCACTTCACCTTCCCTATCCTATCCCTTCCCCTCTCTTCTGCGTCCGATCAATTCACCTTCCCTGTCCTATTATATTCACCTCTCTCCCCGTCCCATCACTTCACCTTCTCTGTCCAATTCCTTCCCCTCTCACCCCGTCCCATCACTTCACTTTCCCTGTCCCATTCATTCCCCTCTCTCCCCGTCCCATCACTTCACCTTCCCTGTCCCATTCATTCCCCTCCCTCCCCGTCCCATCACTTCACCTTCCCTGTCCCATTCCTTCCCCTCTCTCCCCGTCCCATCACATCAGCTCCTTCCCTATCCCATTCATTCCCCTCTCTCCCCGTCCCATCACTTCACCTCCTTCGCTGTCACATACCTTCCCCTCTCTCCCCGTCCCATCATTTCACCTTCCCTGTCCCATTGCATTCCCCTCTCTCCCCGTCCCATCACTTCACCTTCCCTGGCCGATTCCTTCCCCTCTCTCCCCGTCACATCACTTCACCTTCAATGTCCGATTCCTTCCCCTCCCTCCCCGTCCCAACAGTTCACCTTCCCTGAACGATTCCATCCCCTCTCTCCCCGTCCCATCACTTCACTTCCCTGTCCCATTCCTTCCCCTCCCTCCCCGTCCCATCACTTCACCTTCCCTGTCCCATTCATTCCCCTTCCTCCCCGTCCCATCACTTCACATTCCGTCCCATTCCTTCCCCTCTCTCCCCGTCTCATCACATCACCTCCTTCCCTGTTGCATTCACTCCCCTCTCTCCCCTTCCCATCACTTCACCTTCCCTGTCCCCATTCATTCCTCTTCCTCTGCGTCCCATCACTTCACCTTCTTCCCTGTTGCATTCCTTACCCTCTCTCCTCGTCCCATCACTTCACCTTCCCTGTCCGATTCCTTCCCCTCCCTCCATGTCCCATCACTTTAGCTTCCCTGACCGATTCCTTCCCCTCTCTCCCCGTCCCATCACTTCACCTTCTCTGTCCAATTCCTTCCCCTCTCTCCCCGTCCCATCACTTCACTTTCCCTGTCCCATTCATTCCCCTCTCTCCCCGTCCCATCACTTCACCTTCCCTGTCCCATTCATTCCCCTCTCTCCCCGTCCCATCGCATCACCTCCTTTCCTGTCCCATTCCTTCCCCTCTCTCCCCGTCTCATCACATCACCTCCTTCCCTGTCCCATTCCTTCCCCTCTCTCCACGTCTCATCACATCACCTCCTTCCCTGTCCCATTCCTTCCCCTCTCTCCCCGTCCCATCACTTCACCTTCCCTGTCCCATTCCTTACCCTCTCTCCCGTCCCATCACTTCACCTTCCCAGTCCCATTCCTTCCCTTCCCTCCCCGTCCCTTCACTTCACATTCCGTCCCATTCCTTCCCCTCTCTCCCCGTTCCATCACTCCACCTCCTTCCCTGACCCATTCCTTCCCCTCTCCGCGTCCCATCACTTCACCTTCTCTGTCCTATTCCTTCCCCTCTCACCCGACCCATCACATCACCTCCTTCCCTGCCCCACTCATTCCCCTCTCTCCCCGTTCCATCATTTCAACATCCCTGTACCATTTCATCCCCTCTCTCCCTGTCCCATCACTTCACCTTCCCTATCCTATCCCTTCCCCTCTCTCCCCGTCCCATCACTTCACCTTCACTGTCTCATTCCTTACCTTCTCTCCCCGTCCCATCACTTCACATTCCCTGTCCCATTCCCTCCCCTCTCTCCCGGTCCCGACTTCACATTCCCTGTCCTATTCCTTCCCCTCTCTCCCCGTCCCATCACTTCACCTTCCCTGTCCCATTCCTTCCCCTCTCTCCACGTCCCATCACTTCACCTTCCCTGTCCCATTCATTCCTCTTCCTCCGCGTCCCATCACTTCACCTTCTTCCCTGTTGCATTCCATCCCCTCCCTCCCCGTCCCATCACGTCACCTCCCCTGCCCGATTCCTTCCCCTCTCTCCCCGTCCCATCACTGCACCTTCTCTGTCCCATTCATTCCACTCCCTCCCCGTCCCATCACTTCGCCTTCCCTGTCCCATTCCTTCCCCTCTCTCCCCGTCCCATCGCATCACCTCCTTCCCTGTCCCATTCCTTCCCCTCTCTCCCCGTCCCATCACTTCACCTCCTTCGCTGTCACATACCTTCCCCTCTCTCCCCGTCCCATCACTTAACCTTCCCTTTCCCATTCCACTCCCCTCTCTCCCCGTCCCAGCACTTCACCTTCCCTTACCGATTCCTTCCCCTCTCACCCGTCCCATCACTTCACCTTCCCTGTCCGATTCCTTCCCTTCCCTCCCCGTACCAACAGTTCACCTTCCCTGACCGATTCCTTCCCGTCTCTCCCCGTCCCATCACTTCACCTTCCCTGTCCCATTCCTTCCCCTCTCTCCCGTCCCATCACTTCACCTTCCCTGACCCATTCCTTCCCCTCTCTCGCCGTCCCATCACTTCACCTTCCCTGTCCGATTCCTTCCCCTCCCTCCATGTCCCATCACTTTAGCTTCCCTGACCGATTCCTTCCCCTCTCTCCCCGTCCCATCACTTCACCTTCTCTGTCCAATTCCTTCCCCTCTCTCCCCGTCCCATCACTTCACTTTCCCTGTCCCATTCATTCCCCTCTCTCCCCGTCCCATCACTTCACCTTCCCTGTCCCATTCATTCCCCTCTCTCCCCGTCCCATCGCATCACCTCCTTTCCTGTCCCATTCCTTCCCCTCTCTCCCCGTCTCATCAGATCACCTCCTTCCCTGTCCCATTCCTTCCCTCTCTCCCCGTCACATCACATCACCTCCTTCCCTGTCCCATTCCTCCCCCTCTCTCCCCGTCCCATCACTTCACCTTCCCTGTCCCATTCCTTACCCTCTCTCCCCGTCCCATCACTTCACCTTCCCAGTCCCATTCCTTCCCTTCCCTCCCCGTCCCTTCACTTCACATTCCGTCCCATTCCTTCCCCTCTCTCCCCGTTCCATCACTCCACCTCCTTCCCTGACCCATTCCTTCCCCTCTCCGCGTCCCATCACTTCACCTTTTCTGTCCTATTCCTTCCCTTCTCTCCCGACCCATCACATCACCTCCTTCCCTGCCCCACTCATTCCCCTCTCTCCCCGTTCCATCATTTCAACATCCCTGTACCATTTCATCCCCTCTCTCCCTGTCCCGTCACTCCACCTTCCCTGTCCTATTCCATTCACCTCTCCCCGTCCCATCACTTCACCTTCCCTATCCTATCCCTTCCCCTCTCTTCTGCGTCCGATCAATTCACCTTCCCTGTCCTATTATATTCACCTCTCTCCCCGTCCCATCACTTCACCTTCTCTGTCCAATTCCTTCCCCTCTCACCCCGTCCCATCACTTCACTTTCCCTGTCCCATTCATTCCCCTCTCTCCCCGTCCCATCACTTCACCTTCCCTGTCCCATTCATTCCCCTCCCTCCCCGTCCCATCACTTCACCTTCCCTGTCCCATTCCTTCCCCTCTCTCCCCGTCCCATCACATCAGCTCCTTCCCTATCCCATTCATTCCCCTCTCTCCCCGTCCCATCACTTCACCTCCTTCGCTGTCACATACCTTCCCCTCTCTCCCCGTCCCATCATTTCACCTTCCCTGTCCCATTGCATTCCCCTCTCTCCCCGTCCCATCACTTCACCTTCCCTGGCCGATTCCTTCCCCTCTCTCCCCGTCACATCACTTCACCTTCAATGTCCGATTCCTTCCCCTCCCTCCCCATCCCAACAGTTCACCTTCCCTGAACGATTCCATCCCCTCTCTCCCCGTCCCATCACTTCACTTCCCTGTCCCATTCCTTCCCCTCCCTCCCCGTCCCATCACTTCACCTTCCCTGTCCCATTCATTCCCCTTCCTCCCCGTCCCATCACTTCACATTCCGTCCCATTCCTTCCCCTCTCTCCCCGTCTCATCACATCACCTCCTTCCCTGTTGCATTCACTCCCCTCTCTCCCCTTCCCATCACTTCACCTTCCCTGTCCCATTCATTCCTCTTCCTCTGCGTCCCATCACTTCACCTTCTTCCCTGTTGCATTCCTTACCCTCTCTCCTCGTCCCATCACTTCACCTTCCCTGTCCGATTCCTTCCCCTCCCTCCATGTCCCATCACTTTAGCTTCCCTGACCGATTCCTTCCCCTCTCTCCCCGTCCCATCACTTCACCTTCTCTGTCCAATTCCTTCCCCTCTCTCCCCGTCCCATCACTTCACTTTCCCTGTCCCATTCATTCCCCTCTCTCCCCGTCCCATCACTTCACCTTCCCTGGCCGATTCCTTCCCCTCTCTCCCCGTCACATCACTTCACCTTCAATGTCCGATTCCTTCCCCTCCCTCCCCGTCCCAACAGTTCACCTTCCCTGACCGATTCCTTCCCCTCTCTCCCCGTCCCATCACTTCACCTTCCCTGTCCCATTCCTTCCCCTCCCTCCCCGTCCCATCACTTCACCTTCCCTGTCCCATTCATTCCCCTCCCTCCCCGTCCCATCACGTCACCTTCCCTGTCCCATTCCTTCCCCTCTCTCCCCGTCCCATCACATCACCTCCTTCCCTGTCCCATTCCTTCCCCTCTCTCCCGTCCCATCACTTCACCTTCCCTGACCCATTCCTTCCCCTCTCTCGCCGTCCCATCACTTCAGCTTCCCTGTCCGATTCCTTCCCCTCGCTCCATGTCCCATCACTTTAGCTTCCCTGTCCGATTCCTTCCCCTCGCTCCATGTCCCATCACTTTAGCTTCCATGGCCGATTCCTTCCCCTCTCCCCCCGTCCCATCACTTCACCTTCCCTGTCCCATTCATTCCCCTTCCTCCCCGTCCCATCACTTCACATTCCGTCCCATTCCTTCCCCTCTCTCCCCGTCTCATCACATCACCTCCTTCCCTGTCCCATTCCTTCCCCTCTCTCCCCGTCCCATCACTTCACCTTCCCTGTCCCATTCATTCCTCTTCCGCTGCGTCGCATCACTTCACCTTCTTCCCTGTTGCATTCCTTCCCCTCTCTCCCCGTCTCATCACTTCACCTTCCCTGTCCGATTCCTTCCCCTCGCTCCATGTCCCATCACTTTAGCTTCCCTGACCGATTCCTTCCCGTCTCTCCCCGTCCCATCACTTCACCTTCTCTGTCCAATTCCTTCCCCTCTCTCCCGTCCCATCACTTCACCTTCCCTGTCCCATTCATTCCCCTCCCTCCCCATCCCATCACTTCACCTTCCCTATCCCATTCCTTCCCCTCTCTCCCCGTCCCATCACATCAGCTCCTTCCCCTGTCCCATTCATTCCCCTCTCTCCCCGTCCCATCACTTCACCTCCTTCGCTGTCACATACCTTCCCCTCCTCTCCCCGTCCCATCACTTCACCTTCCCTGTCCCATTCCATTCCCCTCTCTCCCCGTCCCATCACTTCACCTTCCCTGGCCGATTCCTTCCCCTCTCTCCCCGTCACATCACTTCACCTTCAATGTCCGATTCCTTCCCCTCCCTCCCCGTCCCAACAGTTCACCTTCCCTGACCGATTCCTTCCCCTCTCTCCCCGTCCCATCACTTCACCTTCCCTGTCCCATTCCTTCCCCTCCCTCCCCGTCCCATCACTTCACCTTCCCTGTCCCATTCATTCCCCTTCCTCCCCGTCCCATCACTTCACATTCCGTCCCATTCCTTCCCCTCTCTCCCCGTCTCATCACATCACCTCCTTCCCTGTTGCATTCCCTCCCCTCTCTCCCCTTCCCATCACTTCACCTTCCCTGTCCCATTCATTCCTCTTCCTCTGCGTCGCATCACTTCACCTTCTTCCCTGTTGCATTCCTTACCCTCTCTCCCCGTCCCATCACTTCACCTTCCCTGTCCGATTCCTTCCCCTCCCTCCATGTCCCATCACTTTAGCTTCCCTGACCGATTCCTTCCCCTCTCTCCCCGTCCCATCACTTCACCTTCTCTGTCCAATTCCTTCCCCTCTCTCCCCGTCCCATCACTTCACTTTCCCTGTCCCATTCATTCCCCTCTCTCCCCGTCCCATCACTTCACCTTCCCTGTCCCATTCATTCCCCTCTCTCCCCGTCCCATCGCATCACCTCCTTTCCTGTCCCATTCCTTCCCCTCTCTCCCCGTCTCATCAGATCACCTCCTTCCCTGTCCCATTCCTTCCCCTCTCTCCCCGTCACATCACATCACCTCCTTCCCTGTCCCATTCCTTCCCCTCTCTCCCCGTCCCATCACTTCACCTTCCCTGTCCCATTCCTTACCCTCTCTCCCCGTCCCATCACTTCACCTTCCCTGTCCCATTCCTTCCCCCTCTCTCCCCGTCACATCACTTCACCTTCAATGTCCGATTCCTTCCCCTCCCTCCCCGTCCCAATAGTTCACCTTCCCTGACCGATTCCTTCCCCTCTCTCCCCGTCCCATCACTTCACCTTCCCTGTCCCATTCCTTCCCCTCCCTCCCCGTCCCATCACTTCACCTTCCCTGTCCCATTCATTCCCCCTCCTCCCCGTCCAATCACTTCTCCTTCCCTGTCCCATTCCTTCCCCTCTCTCCCCGACTCATCACATCACCTCCTTCCCTGTCGCATTCCTTCCCCTCTTTCCCCGTCCCATCACTTCACCTTACATGACACATTCCATTCGCCTCTCTCCCCGTCCCATCACTTCACCTTCCCTGTCCCATTCCTTCCACTACCTCCCCGTCCCATCACTTCACCTTCCCTGTCCCATTCATTCCTCTTCCTCCGCGTCCCATCACTTCACCTTCTTCCCTGTTGCATTCCTTCGCCTCTCTCCCCGTCCCATCACTTCACCTTCCCTGACCGATTCCTTCCCCTCTCTCCCCGTCCCATCACTTCACCTTCCCTGTCCCATTCATTCCTCTTCCTCTGCGTCCCATCTCTTCACCTTCTTCCCTGTTGCATTCCTTCCCCTCTCTCCCCGTCCCATCACTTCACCTTCCCTGACACATTCCATTCCTCTCTCTCCCCGTCCCATCACTTCTCCTTCAAAGTCCCATTCCTTCCCTTCCCTCCCCGTCCCTTCACTTCACATTCCGTCCCATTCCTTCCCCTCTCTCCCCGTTCCATCACTCCAACTCCTTCCCTGACCCTTTCCTTCCCCTCCCCGCGTCACATCACTCCACCTCCTTCCCTGCCCCATTCATTCCCCTCTCTCCCCGTTCCATCATTTCACCTTCCCTGTACCATTTCATCCCCTCTCTCCCAGTCCCATCACTCCACCTTCCCTGTCCTATTCTATTCACCTCTCCCCGTCCCATCACTTCACCTTCCCTATCCTATTCCTTCCCCTCTCTACTCCGTCCGATCACATCATCTTCCCTGTCCTATTATATTCATTTCTCTCCCCGTCCCATCACTTCACCTTCGTGTCTCATTCCTTACCCTCTCTCCCCGTCCCATCACTTCACCTTCCCTGTCTCATTCCTTACCCTCTCTCCCCGTCCGATCACTTCACATTCCCTGTCCCATTCCTTACCCTTTCTCCCCGTCACATCACTTCACATTCCCTGTCCCATTCCCTCCCCTCTCTCCCCGTCCCGACTTCACCTTCCCTGTCCTATACCTTACCCTCTCTCCCCGTCACATCACTTCACATTCCCTGTCCCATTCCCCCCCCTCTCTCCCCGTCCCGACTTCACCTTCCCTGTCCCATTCATTCCTCTTCCTCCGCGTCCCATCACTTCACCTTCTTCCCTGTTGCATTCCTTCCCCTCTCTCCCCGTCCCATCACTTCACCTTCTTCCCTGTTGCATTCCTTCCCCTCTCTCCGCGTCCCATCACTTCACCTTCTTCCCTGTTGCATTCCTTCCCCTCTCTCCCCGTCCCATCATTTCACCTTCCCAGTCCCATTCATTCCTCTTCTTCCGCATCCCATCACTTCACCGTCTTCCCTGCTGTATTCCCTCACCTCTCTCCCCGTCCCATCACTTCACCTTCCCTGTCCGATTCCTTCCCCTCCCTCCCGGTCCCATCACGTCACCTCCCCTGCACGATTCCTTCCCCTCTCTCCCCGTCCCATCACTGCACCTTTTCTGTCCCATTCATTCCCCTCCCTACCCGTCCCATCACTTCACCTTCCCTGTCCCATTCCTTCCCCTCTCTCACCGTCCCATCACTTCACCTCCTTCGCTGTCACATACCTTCCCCTCTCTCCCCGTCTCATCACTTCACCTTCCCTGTCCGATTCCTTCCCCTCGCTCCATGTCCCATCACTTTAGCTTCCCTGACCGATTCCTTCCCGTCTCTCCCCGTCCCATCACTTCACCTTCTCTGTCCAATTCCTTCCCCTCTCTCCCCGTCCCATCACTTCACCTTCCCTGTCCCATTCATTCCCCTCCCTCCCCATCCCATCACTTCACCTTCCCTATCCCATTCCTTCCCCTCTCTCCCCGTCCCATCACATCAGCTCCTTCCCTGTCCCATTCATTCCCCTCTCTCCCCGTCCCATCACTTCACCTCCTTCGCTGTCACATACCTTCCCCTCTCTCCCCGTCCCATCACTTCACCTTCCCTGTCCCATTCCATTCCCCTCTCTCCCCGTCCCATCACTTCACCTTCCCTGGCCGATTCCTTCCCCTCTCTCCCCGTCACATCACTTCACCTTCAATGTCCGATTCCTTCCCCTCCCTCCCCGTCCCAACAGTTCACCTTCCCTGACCGATTCCTTCCCCTCTCTCCCCGTCCCATCACTTCACCTTCCCTGTCCCATTCCTTCCCCTCCCTCCCCGTCCCATCACTTCACCTTCCCTGTCCCATTCATTCCCCTTCCTCCCCGTCCCATCACTTCACATTCCGTCCCATTCCTTCCCCTCTCTCCCCGTCTCATCACATCACCTCCTTCCCTGTTGCATTCCCTCCCCTCTCTCCCCTTCCCATCACTTCACCTTCCCTGTCCCATTCATTCCTCTTCCTCTGCGTCGGATCACTTCACCTTCTTCCCTGTTGCATTCCTTACCCTCTCTCCCCGTCCCATCACTTCACCTTCCCTGTCCGATTCCTTCCCCTCCCTCTCATGTCCCATCACTTTAGCTTCCCTGACCGATTCCTTCCCCTCTCTCCCCGTCCCATCACTTCACCTTCTCTGTCCAATTCCTTCCCCTCTCTCCCCGTCCCATCACTTCACTTTCCCTGTCCCATTCATTCCCCTCTCTCCCCGTCCCATCACTTCACCTTCCCTGTCCCATTCATTCCCCTCTCTCCCCGTCCCATCGCATCACCTCCTTTCCTGTCCCATTCCTTCCCCTCTCTCCCCGTCTCATCAGATCACCTCCTTCCCTGTCCCATTCCTTCCCCTCTCTCCCCGTCACATCACATCACCTCCTTCCCTGTCCCATTCCTTCCCCTCTCTCCCCGTCCCATCACTTCACCTTCCCTGTCCCATTCCTTACCCTCTCTCCCCGTCCCATCACTTCACCTTCCCTGTCCCATTCCTTCCCCTCTCTCCCCGTCACATCACTTCACCTTCAATGTCCGATTCCTTCCCCTCCCTCCCCGTCCCAATAGTTCACCTTCCCTGACCGATTCCTTCCCCTCTCTCCCCGTCCCATCACTTCACCTTCCCTGTCCCATTCCTTCCCCTCCCTCCCCGTCCCATCACTTCACCTTCCCTGTCCCATTCATTCCCCCTCCTCCCCGTCCAATCACTTCTCCTTCCCTGTCCCATTCCTTCCCCTCTCTCCCCGACTCATCACATCACCTCCTTCCCTGTCGCATTCCTTCCCCTCTTTCCCCGTCCCATCACTTCACCTTACATGACACATTCCATTCGCCTCTCTCCCCGTCCCATCACTTCACCTTCCCTGTCCCATTCCTTCCACTACCTCCCCGTCCCATCACTTCACCTTCCCTGTCCCATTCATTCCTCTTCCTCCGCGTCCCATCACTTCACCTTCTTCCCTGTTGCATTCCTTCGCCTCTCTCCCCGTCCCATCACTTCACCTTCCCTGACCGATTCCTTCCCCTCTCTCCCCGTCCCATCACTTCACCTTCCCTGACACATTCCATTCCTCTCTCTCCCCGTCCCATCACTTCTCCTTCAAAGTCCCATTCCTTCCCTTCCCTCCCCGTCCCTTCACTTCACATTCCGTCCCATTCCTTCCCCTCTCTCCCCGTTCCATCACTCCAACTCCTTCCCTGACCCTTTCCTTCCCCTCCCCGCGTCCCATCACTCCACCTCCTTCCCTGCCCCATTCATTCCCCTCTCTCCCCGTTCCATCATTTCACCTTCCCTGTACCATTTCATCCCCTCTCTCCCAGTCCCATCACTCCACCTTCCCTGTCCTATTCTATTCACCTCTCCCCGTCCAATCACTTCACCTTCCCTATCCTATTCCTTCCCCTCTATACTCCGTCCGATCACATCATCTTCCCTGTCCTATTATATTCATCTCTCTCCCCGTACCATCACTTCACCTTCGTGTCTCATTCCTTACCCTCTCTCCCCGTCCCATCACTTCACCTTCCCTGTCTCATTCCTTACCCTCTCTCCCCGTCCGATCACTTCACATTCCCTGTCCCATTCCTTACCCTTTCTCCCCGTCACATCACTTCACATTCCCTGTCCCATTCCCTCCCCTCTCTCCCCGTCCCGACTTCACCTTCCCTGTCCTATACCTTACCCTCTCTCCCCGTCACATCACTTCACATTCCCTGTCCCATTCCCCCCCCTCTCTCCCCGTCCCGACTTCACCTTCCCTGTCCCATTCATTCCTCTTCCTCCGCGTCCCATCACTTCACCTTCTTCCCTGTTGCATTCCTTCCCCTCTCTCCCCGTCCCATCACTTCACCTTCTTCCCTGTTGCATTCCTTCCCCTCTCTCCGCGTCCCATCACTTCACCTTCTTCCCTGTTGCATTCCTTCCCCTCTCTCCCCGTCCCATCATTTCACCTTCCCAGTCCCATTCATTCCTCTTCTTCCGCATCCCATCACTTCACCGTCTTCCCTGCTGTATTCCCTCACCTCTCTCCCCGTCCCATCACTTCACCTTCCCTGTCCGATTCCTTCCCCTCCCTCCCGGTCCCATCACGTCACCTCCCCTGCACGATTCCTTCCCCTCTCTCCCCGTCCCATCACTGCACCTTTTCTGTCCCATTCATTCCCCTCCCTACCCGTCCCATCACTTCACCTTCCCTGTCCCATTCCTTCCCCTCTCTCCCCGTCCCATCACTTCACCTCCTTCGCTGTCACATACCTTCCCCTCTCTCCCCGTCCCATCACTTCAGCTTCCCTGTCCGATTCCTTCCGCTCGCTCCATGTCCCATCACTTTAGCTTCCCTGTCCGATTCCTTCCCCTCGCTCCATGTCCCATCACTTTAGCTTCCATGGCCGATTCCTTCCCCTCTCCCCCCGTCCCATCACTTCACCTTCCCTGTCCCATTCCTTCCCCTCTCTCCCCGTCCCATCACTTCACCTCCTTCGCTGTCACATACCTTCCCCTCTCTCCCCGTCCCATCACTTCAGCTTCCCTGTCCGATTCCTTCCCCTCGCTCCATGTCCCATCACTTTAGCTTCCCTGTCCGATTCCTTCCCCTCGCTCCATGTCCCATCACTTTAGCTTCCATGGCCGATTCCTTCCCCTCTCCCCCCGTCCCATCACTTCACCTTCCCTGTCCCATTCATTCCCCTTCCTCCCCGTCCCATCACTTCACATTCCGTCCCATTCCTTCCCCTCTCTCCCCGTCTCATCACATCACCTCCTTCCCTGTCCCATTCCTTCGCCTCTCTCCCCGTCCCATCACTTCACCTTCCCTGTCCCATTCCTTCCACTACCTCCCCGTCCCATCACTTCACCTTCCCTGTCCCATTCATTCCTCTTCCTCCGCGTCCCATCACTTCACCTTCTTCCCTGTTGCATTCCTTCGCCTCTCTCCCCGTCCCATCACTTCACCTTCCCTGACCGATTCCTTCCCCTCTCTCCCCGTCCCATCACTTCACCTTCCCTGACACATTCCATTCCTCTCTCTCCCCGTCCCATCACTTCTCCTTCAAAGTCCCATTCCTTCCCTTCCCTCCCCGTCCCTTCACTTCACATTCCGTCCCATTCCTTCCCCTCTCTCCCCGTTCCATCACTCCAACTCCTTCCCTGACCCTTTCCTTCCCCTCCCCGCGTCCCATCACTCCACCTCCTTCCCTGCCCCATTCATTCCCCTCTCTCCCCGTTCCATCATTTCACCTTCCCTGTACCATTTCATCCCCTCTCTCCCAGTCCCATCACTCCACCTTCCCTGTCCTATTCTATTCACCTCTCCCCGTCCAATCACTTCACCTTCCCTATCCTATTCCTTCCCCTCTCTACTCCGTCCGATCACATCATCTTCCCTGTCCTATTATATTCATCTCTCTCCCCGTACCATCACTTCACCTTCGTGTCTCATTCCTTACCCTCTCTCCCCGTCCCATCACTTCACCTTCCCTGTCTCATTCCTTACCCTCTCTCCCCGTCCGATCACTTCACATTCCCTGTCCCATTCCTTACCCTTTCTCCCCGTCACATCACTTCACATTCCCTGTCCCATTCCCTCCCCTCTCTCCCCGTCCCGACTTCACCTTCCCTGTCCTATACCTTACCCTCTCTCCCCGTCACATCACTTCACATTCCCTGTCCCATTCCCCCCCCTCTCTCCCCGTCCCGACTTCACCTTCCCTGTCCCATTCATTCCTCTTCCTCCGCGTCCCATCACTTCACCTTCTTCCCTGTTGCATTCCTTCCCCTCTCTCCCCGTCCCATCACTTCACCTTCTTCCCTGTTGCATTCCTTCCCCTCTCTCCGCGTCCCATCACTTCACCTTCTTCCCTGTTGCATTCCTTCCCCTCTCTCCCCGTCCCATCATTTCACCTTCCCAGTCCCATTCATTCCTCTTCTTCCGCATCCCATCACTTCACCGTCTTCCCTGCTGTATTCCCTCACCTCTCTCCCCGTCCCATCACTTCACCTTCCCTGTCCGATTCCTTCCCCTCCCTCCCGGTCCCATCACGTCACCTCCCCTGCACGATTCCTTCCCCTCTCTCCCCGTCCCATCACTGCACCTTTTCTGTCCCATTCATTCCCCTCCCTACCCGTCCCATCACTTCACCTTCCCTGTCCCATTCCTTCCCCTCTCTCCCCGTCCCATCACTTCACCTCCTTCGCTGTCACATACCTTCCCCTCTCTCCCCGTCCCATCACTTCAGCTTCCCTGTCCGATTCCTTCCCCTCGCTCCATGTCCCATCACTTTAGCTTCCCTGTCCGATTCCTTCCCCTCGCTCCATGTCCCATCACTTTAGCTTCCATGGCCGATTCCTTCCCCTCTCCCCCCGTCCCATCACTTCACCTTCCCTGTCCCATTCCTTCCCCTCTCTCCCCGTCCCATCACTTCACCTCCTTCGCTGTCACATACCTTCCCCTCTCTCCCCGTCCCATCACTTCAGCTTCCCTGTCCGATTCCTTCCCCTCGCTCCATGTCCCATCACTTTAGCTTCCCTGTCCGATTCCTTCCCCTCGCTCCATGTCCCATCACTTTAGCTTCCATGGCCGATTCCTTCCCCTCTCCCCCCGTCCCATCACTTCACCTTCCCTGTCCCATTCATTCCCCTTCCTCCCCGTCCCATCACTTCACATTCCGTCCCATTCCTTCCCCTCTCTCCCCGTCTCATCACATCACCTCCTTCCCTGTCCCATTCCTTCCCCTCTCTCCCCGTCCCATCACTTCACCTTCCCTGTCCCATTCATTCCCCTCTCTCCCCGTCACATCACTTCACCTTCCCTGTCCCATTCATTCCCCTCCCTCCCCATCCCATCACTTCACCTTCCCTATCCCATTCCTTCCCCTCTCTCCCCGTCCCAGCACATCAGCTCCTTCCCTGTCCCATTCATTCCCCTCTCTCCCCGTCCCATCACTTCACCTCCTTCGCTGTCACATACCTTCCCCTCTCTCCCCGTCCCATCACTTCACCTTCCCTGTCCCATTCCATTCCCCTCTCTCCCCGTCCCATCACTTCACCTTCCCTGGCCGATTCCTTCCCCTCCCTCCCCGTCCCAATAGTTCACCTTCCCTGACCGATTCCTTCCCCTCTCTCCCCGTCCCATCACTTCACCTTCCCTGTCCCATTCCTTCCCCTCCCTCCCCGTCCCATCACTTCACCTTCCCTGTCCCATTCATTCCCCCTCCTCCCCGTCCCATCACTTCACATTCCGTCCCATTCCTTCCCCTCTCTCCCCGTCTCATCACATCACCTCCTTCCCTGTTGCATTCCCTCCCCTCTCTCCCCTTCCCATCACTTCACCTTCCCTGTCCCATTCATTCCCCTCTCTCCCCGTCCCATCGCATCACCTCCTTTCCTGTCCCATTCCTTCCCCTCTCTCCCCGTCTCATCACATCACCTCCTTCCCTGTCCCATTCCATCCCCTCTCTCCCCGTCCCATCACTTCACTTCCCTGTCCCATTCCTTCCCCTCCCTCCCCGTCCCATCACTTCACCTTCCCTGTCCCATTCATTCCCCTTCCTCCCCGTCCCATCACTTCACATTCCGTCCCATTCCTTCCCCTCTCTCCCCGTCTCATCACATCACCTCCTTCCCTGTTGCATTCACTCCCCTCTCTCCCCTTCCCATCACTTCACCTTCCCTGTCCCATTCATTCCTCTTCCTCTGCGTCCCATCACTTCACCTTCTTCCCTGTTGCATTCCTTACCCTCTCTCCTCGTCCCATCACTTCACCTTCCCTGTCCGATTCCTTCCCCTCCCTCCATGTCCCATCACTTTAGCTTCCCTGACCGATTCCTTCCCCTCTCTCCCCGTCCCATCACTTCACCTTCTCTGTCCAATTCCTTCCCCTCTCTCCCCGTCCCATCACTTCACTTTCCCTGTCCCATTCATTCCCCTCTCTCCCCGTCCCATCACTTCACCTTCCCTGGCCGATTCCTTCCCCTCTCTCCCCGTCACATCACTTCACCTTCAATGTCCGATTCCTTCCCCTCCCTCCCCGTCCCAACAGTTCACCTTCCCTGACCGATTCCTTCCCCTCTCTCCCCGTCCCATCACTTCACCTTCCCTGTCCGATTCCTTCCCCTCCCTCCCGGTCCCATCACGTCACCTCCCCTGCACGATTCCTTCCCCTCTCTCCCCGTCCCATCACTGCACCTTTTCTGTCCCATTCATTCCCCTCCCTACCCGTCCCATCACTTCACCTTCCCTGTCCCATTCCTTCCCCTCTCTCCCCGTCCCATCACTTCACCTCCTTCGCTGTCACATACCTTCCCCTCTCTCCCCGTCTCATCACTTCACCTTCCCTGTCCGATTCCTTCCCCTCGCTCCATGTCCCATCACTTTTGCTTCCCTGACCGATTCCTTCCCGTCTCTCCCCGTCCCATCACTTCACCTTCTCTGTCCAATTCCTTCCCCTCTCTCCCCGTCCCATCACTTCACCTTCCCTGTCCCATTCATTCCCCTCCCTCCCCATCCCATCACTTCACCTTCCCTATCCCATTCCTTCCCCTCTCTCCCCGTCCCATCACATCAGCTCCTTCCCTGTCCCATTCATTCCCCTCTCTCCCCGTCCCATCACTTCACCTCCTTCGCTGTCACATACCTTCCCCTCTCTCCCCGTCCCATCACTTCACCTTCCCTGTCCCATTCCATTCCCCTCTCTCCCCGTCCCATCACTTCACCTTCCCTGGCCGATTCCTTCCCCTCTCTCCCCGTCACATCACTTCACCTTCAATGTCCGATTCCTTCCCCTCCCTCCCCGTCCCAACAGTTCACCTTCCCTGACCGATTCCTTCCCCTCTCTCCCCGTCCCATCACTTCACCTTCCCTGTCCCATTCCTTCCCCTCCCTCCCCGTCCCATCACTTCACCTTCCCTGTCCCATTCATTCCCCTTCCTCCCCGTCCCATCACTTCACATTCCGTCCCATTCCTTCCCCTCTCTCCCCGTCTCATCACATCACCTCCTTCCCTGTTGCATTCCCTCCCCTCTCTCCCCTTCCCATCACTTCACCTTCCCTGTCCCATTCATTCCTCTTCCTCTGCGTCGCATCACTTCACCTTCTTCCCTGTTGCATTCCTTACCCTCTCTCCCCGTCCCATCACTTCACCTTCCCTGTCCGATTCCTTCCCCTCCCTCTCATGTCCCATCACTTTAGCTTCCCTGACCGATTCCTTCCCCTCTCTCCCCGTCCCATCACTTCACCTTCTCTGTCCAATTCCTTCCCCTCTCTCCCCGTCCCATCACTTCACTTTCCCTGTCCCATTCATTCCCCTCTCTCCCCGTCCCATCACTTCACCTTCCCTGTCCCATTCATTCCCCTCTCTCCCCGTCCCATCGCATCACCTCCTTTCCTGTCCCATTCCTTCCCCTCTCTCCCCGTCTCATCAGATCACCTCCTTCCCTGTCCCATTCCTTCCCCTCTCTCCCCGTCACATCACATCACCTCCTTCCCTGTCCCATTCCTTCCCCTCTCTCCCCGTCCCATCACTTCACCTTCCCTGTCCCATTCCTTACCCTCTCTCCCCGTCCCATCACTTCACCTTCCCTGTCCCATTCCTTCCCCTCTCTCCCCGTCACATCACTTCACCTTCAATGTCCGATTCCTTCCCCTCCCTCCCCGTCCCAATAGTTCACCTTCCCTGACCGATTCCTTCCCCTCTCTCCCCGTCCCATCACTTCACCTTCCCTGTCCCATTCCTTCCCCTCCCTCCCCGTCCCATCACTTCACCTTCCCTGTCCCATTCATTCCCCCTCCTCCCCGTCCAATCACTTCTCCTTCCCTGTCCCATTCCTTCCCCTCTCTCCCCGACTCATCACATCACCTCCTTCCCTGTCGCATTCCTTCCCCTCTTTCCCCGTCCCATCACTTCACCTTACATGACACATTCCATTCGCCTCTCTCCCCGTCCCATCACTTCACCTTCCCTGTCCCATTCCTTCCACTACCTCCCCGTCCCATCACTTCACCTTCCCTGTCCCATTCATTCCTCTTCCTCCGCGTCCCATCACTTCACCTTCTTCCCTGTTGCATTCCTTCGCCTCTCTCCCCGTCCCATCACTTCACCTTCCCTGACCGATTCCTTCCCCTCTCTCCCCGTCCCATCACTTCACCTTCCCTGACACATTCCATTCCTCTCTCTCCCCGTCCCATCACTTCTCCTTCAAAGTCCCATTCCTTCCCTTCCCTCCCCGTCCCTTCACTTCACATTCCGTCCCATTCCTTCCCCTCTCTCCCCGTTCCATCACTCCAACTCCTTCCCTGACCCTTTCCTTCCCCTCCCCGCGTCCCATCACTCCACCTCCTTCCCTGCCCCATTCATTCCCCTCTCTCCCCGTTCCATCATTTCACCTTCCCTGTACCATTTCATCCCCTCTCTCCCAGTCCCATCACTCCACCTTCCCTGTCCTATTCTATTCACCTCTCCCCGTCCCATCACTTCACCTTCCCTATCCTATTCCTTCCCCTCTCTACTCCGTCCGATCACATCATCTTCCCTGTCCTATTATATTCATCTCTCTCCCCGTACCATCACTTCACCTTCGTGTCTCATTCCTTACCCTCTCTCCCCGTCCCATCACTTCACCTTCCCTGTCTCATTCCTTACCCTCTCTCCCCGTCCGATCACTTCACATTCCCTGTCCCATTCCTTACCCTTTCTCCCCGTCACATCACTTCACATTCCCTGTCCCATTCCCTCCCCTCTCTCCCCGTCCCGACTTCACCTTCCCTGTCCTATACCTTACCCTCTCTCCCCGTCACATCACTTCACATTCCCTGTCCCATTCCCCCCCCTCTCTCCCCGTCCCGACTTCACCTTCCCTGTCCCATTCATTCCTCTTCCTCCGCGTCCCATCACTTCACCTTCTTCCCTGTTGCATTCCTTCCCCTCTCTCCCCGTCCCATCACTTCACCTTCTTCCCTGTTGCATTCCTTCCCCTCTCTCCGCGTCCCATCACTTCACCTTCTTCCCTGTTGCATTCCTTCCCCTCTCTCCCCGTCCCATCATTTCACCTTCCCAGTCCCATTCATTCCTCTTCTTCCGCATCCCATCACTTCACCGTCTTCCCTGCTGTATTCCCTCACCTCTCTCCCCGTCCCATCACTTCACCTTCCCTGTCCGATTCCTTCCCCTCCCTCCCGGTCCCATCACGTCACCTCCCCTGCACGATTCCTTCCCCTCTCTCCGCGTCCCATCACTTCACCTTCTTCCCTGTTGCATTCCTTCCCCTCTCTCCCCGTCCCATCATTTCACCTTCCCAGTCCCATTCATTCCTCTTCTTCCGCATCCCATCACTTCACCGTCTTCCCTGCTGTATTCCCTCACCTCTCTCCCCGTCCCATCACTTCACCTTCCCTGTCCCATTCCTTCCCCTCTCTCCCCGTCCCATCACTTCACCTCCTTCGCTGTCACATACCTTCCCCTCTCTCCCCGTCCCATCACTTCAGCTTCCCTGTCCGATTCCTTCCCCTCGCTCCATGTCCCATCACTTTAGCTTCCCTGTCCGATTCCTTCCCCTCGCTCCATGTCCCATCACTTTAGCTTCCATGGCCGATTCCTTCCCCTCTCCCCCCGTCCCATCACTTCACCTTCCCTGTCCCATTCCTTCCCCTCTCTCCCCGTCCCATCACTTCACCTCCTTCGCTGTCACATACCTTCCCCTCTCTCCCCGTCCCATCACTTCAGCTTCCCTGTCCGATTCCTTCCCCTCGCTCCATGTCCCATCACTTTAGCTTCCCTGTCCGATTCCTTCCCCTCGCTCCATGTCCCATCACTTTAGCTTCCATGGCCGATTCCTTCCCCTCTCCCCCCGTCCCATCACTTCACCTTCCCTGTCCCATTCATTCCCCTTCCTCCCCGTCCCATCACTTCACATTCCGTCCCATTCCTTCCCCTCTCTCCCCGTCTCATCACATCACCTCCTTCCCTGTCCCATTCCTTCCCCTCTCTCCCCGTCCCATCACTTCACCTTCCCTGTCCCATTCATTCCCCTCTCTCCCCGTCACATCACTTCACCTTCCCTGTCCCATTCATTCCCCTCCCTCCCCATCCCATCACTTCACCTTCCCTATCCCATTCCTTCCCCTCTCTCCCCGTCCCATCACATCAGCTCCTTCCCTGTCCCATTCATTCCCCTCTCTCCCCGTCCCATCACTTCACCTCCTTCGCTGTCACATACCTTCCCCTCTCTCCCCGTCCCATCACTTCACCTTCCCTGTCCCATTCCATTCCCCTCTCTCCCCGTCCCATCACTTCACCTTCCCTGGCCGATTCCTTCCCCTCCCTCCCCGTCCCAATAGTTCACCTTCCCTGACCGATTCCTTCCCCTCTCTCCCCGTCCCATCACTTCACCTTCCCTGTCCCATTCCTTCCCCTCCCTCCCCGTCCCATCACTTCACCTTCCCTGTCCCATTCATTCCCCCTCCTCCCCGTCCCATCACTTCACATTCCGTCCCATTCCTTCCCCTCTCTCCCCGTCTCATCACATCACCTCCTTCCCTGTTGCATTCCCTCCCCTCTCTCCCCTTCCCATCACTTCACCTTCCCTGTCCCATTCATTCCCCTCTCTCCCCGTCCCATCGCATCACCTCCTTTCCTGTCCCATTCCTTCCCCTCTCTCCCCGTCTCATCACATCACCTCCTTCCCTGTCCCATTCCATCCCCTCTCTCCCCGTCCCATCACTTCACTTCCCTGTCCCATTCCTTCCCCTCCCTCCCCGTCCCATCACTTCACCTTCCCTGTCCCATTCATTCCCCTTCCTCCCCGTCCCATCACTTCACATTCCGTCCCATTCCTTCCCCTCTCTCCCCGTCTCATCACATCACCTCCTTCCCTGTTGCATTCACTCCCCTCTCTCCCCTTCCCATCACTTCACCTTCCCTGTCCCATTCATTCCTCTTCCTCTGCGTCCCATCACTTCACCTTCTTCCCTGTTGCATTCCTTACCCTCTCTCCTCGTCCCATCACTTCACCTTCCCTGTCCGATTCCTTCCCCTCCCTCCATGTCCCATCACTTTAGCTTCCCTGACCGATTCCTTCCCCTCTCTCCCCGTCCCATCACTTCACCTTCTCTGTCCAATTCCTTCCCCTCTCTCCCCGTCCCATCACTTCACTTTCCCTGTCCCATTCATTCCCCTCTCTCCCCGTCCCATCACTTCACCTTCCCTGGCCGATTCCTTCCCCTCTCTCCCCGTCACATCACTTCACCTTCAATGTCCGATTCCTTCCCCTCCCTCCCCGTCCCAACAGTTCACCTTCCCTGACCGATTCCTTCCCCTCTCTCCCCGTCCCATCACTTCACCTTCCCTGTCCCATTCCTTCCCCTCCCTCCCCGTCCCATCACTTCACCTTCCCTGTCCCATTCATTCCCCTTCCTCCCCGTCCCATCACTTCACATTCCGTCCCATTCCTTCCCCTCTCTCCCCGTCTCATCACATCACCTCCTTCCCTGTTGCATTCCCTCCCCTCTCTCCCCTTCCCATCACTTCACCTTCCCTGTCCCATTCATTCCTCTTCCTCTGCGTCGCATCACTTCACCTTCTTCCCTGTTGCATTCCTTACCCTCTCTCCCCGTCCCATCACTTCACCTTCCCTGTCCGATTCCTTCCCCTCCCTCCATGTCCCATCACTTTAGCTTCCCTGACCGATTCCTTCCCCTCTCTCCCCGTCCCATCACTTCACCTTCTCTGTCCAATTCCTTCCCCTCTCTCCCCGTCCCATCACTTCACTTTCCCTGTCCCATTCATTCCCCTCTCTCCCCGTCCCATCACTTCACCTTCCCTGTCCCATTCATTCCCCTCTCTCCCCGTCTCATCACATCACCTCCTTCCCTGTCCCATTCCTTCCCCTCTCTCCACGTCTCATCACATCACCTCCTTCCCTGTCCCATTCCTTCCCCTCTCTCCCCGTCCCATCACTTCACCTTCCCTGTCCCATTCCTTACCCTCTCTCCCCGTCCCATCACTTCACCTTCCCAGTCCCATTCCTTCCCTTCCCTCCCCGTCCCTTCACTTCACATTCCGTCCCATTCCTTCCCCTCTCTCCCCGTCTCATCACATCACCTCCTTCCCTGTTGCATTCCCTCCCCTCTCTCCCCTTCCCATCACTTCACCTTCCCTGTCCCATTCATTCCCCTCTCCCCCCGTCCCATCACTTCACCTTCCCTGTCCCATTCCTTCCCCTCTCTCCCCGTCCCATCACTTCACCTCCTTCGCTGTCACATACCTTCCCCTCTCTCCCCGTCCCATCACTTCAGCTTCCCTGTCCGATTCCTTCCCCTCGCTCCATGTCCCATCACTTTAGCTTCCCTGTCCGATTCCTTCCCCTCGCTCCATGTCCCATCACTTTAGCTTCCATGGCCGATTCCTTCCCCTCTCCCCCCGTCCCATCACTTCACCTTCCCTGTCCCATTCATTCCCCTTCCTCCCCGTCCCATCACTTCACATTCCGTCCCATTCCTTCCCCTCTCTCCCCGTCTCATCACATCACCTCCTTCCCTGTCCCATTCCTTCCCCTCTCTCCCCGTCCCATCACTTCACCTTCCCTGTCCCATTCATTCCCCTCTCTCCCCGTCACATCACTTCACCTTCCCTGTCCCATTCATTCCCCTCCCTCCCCATCCCATCACTTCACCTTCCCTATCCCATTCCTTCCCCTCTCTCCCCGTCCCATCACATCAGCTCCTTCCCTGTCCCATTCATTCCCCTCTCTCCCCGTCCCATCACTTCACCTCCTTCGCTGTCACATACCTTCCCCTCTCTCCCCGTCCCATCACTTCACCTTCCCTGTCCCATTCCATTCCCCTCTCTCCCCGTCCCATCACTTCACCTTCCCTGGCCGATTCCTTCCCCTCCCTCCCCGTCCCAATAGTTCACCTTCCCTGACCGATTCCTTCCCCTCTCTCCCCGTCCCATCACTTCACCTTCCCTGTCCCATTCCTTCCCCTCCCTCCCCGTCCCATCACTTCACCTTCCCTGTCCCATTCATTCCCCCTCCTCCCCGTCCCATCACTTCACATTCCGTCCCATTCCTTCCCCTCTCTCCCCGTCTCATCACATCACCTCCTTCCCTGTTGCATTCCCTCCCCTCTCTCCCCTTCCCATCACTTCACCTTCCCTGTCCCATTCATTCCCCTCTCTCCCCGTCCCATCGCATCACCTCCTTTCCTGTCCCATTCCTTCCCCTCTCTCCCCGTCTCATCACATCACCTCCTTCCCTGTCCCATTCCATCCCCTCTCTCCCCGTCCCATCACTTCACTTCCCTGTCCCATTCCTTCCCCTCCCTCCCCGTCCCATCACTTCACCTTCCCTGTCCCATTCATTCCCCTTCCTCCCCGTCCCATCACTTCACATTCCGTCCCATTCCTTCCCCTCTCTCCCCGTCTCATCACATCACCTCCTTCCCTGTTGCATTCACTCCCCTCTCTCCCCTTCCCATCACTTCACCTTCCCTGTCCCATTCATTCCTCTTCCTCTGCGTCCCATCACTTCACCTTCTTCCCTGTTGCATTCCTTACCCTCTCTCCTCGTCCCATCACTTCACCTTCCCTGTCCGATTCCTTCCCCTCCCTCCATGTCCCATCACTTTAGCTTCCCTGACCGATTCCTTCCCCTCTCTCCCCGTCCCATCACTTCACCTTCTCTGTCCAATTCCTTCCCCTCTCTCCCCGTCCCATCACTTCACTTTCCCTGTCCCATTCATTCCCCTCTCTCCCCGTCCCATCACTTCACCTTCCCTGGCCGATTCCTTCCCCTCTCTCCCCGTCACATCACTTCACCTTCAATGTCCGATTCCTTCCCCTCCCTCCCCGTCCCAACAGTTCACCTTCCCTGACCGATTCCTTCCCCTCTCTCCCCGTCCCATCACTTCACCTTCCCTGTCCCATTCCTTCCCCTCCCTCCCCGTCCCATCACTTCACCTTCCCTGTCCCATTCATTCCCCTTCCTCCCCGTCCCATCACTTCACATTCCGTCCCATTCCTTCCCCTCTCTCCCCGTCTCATCACATCACCTCCTTCCCTGTTGCATTCCCTCCCCTCTCTCCCTTTCCCATCACTTCACCTTCCCTGTCCCATTCATTCCTCTTCCTCTGCGTCGCATCACTTCACCTTCTTCCCTGTTGCATTCCTTACCCTCTCTCCCCGTCCCATCACTTCACCTTCCCTGTCCGATTCCTTCCCCTCCCTCCATGTCCCATCACTTTAGCTTCCCTGACCGATTCCTTCCCCTCTCTCCCCGTCCCATCACTTCACCTTCTCTGTCCAATTCCTTCCCCTCTCTCCCCGTCCCATCACTTCACTTTCCCTGTCCCATTCATTCCCCTCTCTCCCCGTCCCATCACTTCACCTTCCCTGTCCCATTCATTCCCCTCTCTCCCCGTCTCATCACATCACCTCCTTCCCTGTCCCATTCCTTCCCCTCTCTCCACGTCTCATCACATCACCTCCTTCCCTGTCCCATTCCTTCCCCTCTCTCCCCGTCCCATCACTTCACCTTCCCTGTCCCATTCCTTACCCTCTCTCCCCGTCCCATCACTTCACCTTCCCAGTCCCATTCCTTCCCTTCCCTCCCCGTCCCTTCACTTCACATTCCGTCCCATTCCTTCCCCTCTCTCCCCGTTCCATCACTCCACCTCCTTCCCTGACCCATTCCTTCCCCTCTCCGCGTCCCATCACTTCACCTTCTCTGTCCTATTCCTTCCCCTCTCACCCGACCCATCACATCACCTCCTTCCCTGCCCCACTCATTCCCCTCTCTCCCCGTTCCATCATTTCAACATCCCTGTACCATTTCATCCCCTCTCTCCCTGTCCCATCACTTCACATTCCCTATCCTATCCCTTCCCCTCTCTCCCCGTCCCATCACTTCACCTTCACTGTCTCATTCCTTACCCTCTCTCCCCGTCCCATCACTTCACATTCCCTGTCCCATTCCCTCCCCTCTCTCCCCGTCCCGACTTCACATTCCCTGTCCTATTCCTTCCCCTCTCTCCCCGTCCCATCACTTCACCTTCCCTGTCCCATTCCTTCCCCTCTCTCCACGTCCCATCACTTCACCTTCCCTGTCCCATTCATTCCTCTTCCTCCGCGTCCCATCACTTCACCTTCTTCCCTGTTGCATTCCATCCCCTCCCTCCCCGTCCCGTCACGTCACCTCCCCTGCCCGATTCCTTCCCCTCTCTCCCCGTCCAATCACTGCACCTTCTCTGTCCCATTCATTCCACTCCCTCCCCGTCCCATCACTTCGCCTTCCCTGTCCCATTCCTTCCCCTCTCTCCCCGTCCCATCGCATCACCTCCTTCCCTGTCCCATTCCTTCCCCTCTCTCCCCGTCCCATCACTTCACCTCCTTCGCTGTCACATACCTTCCCCTCTCTCCCCGTCCCATCACTTAACCTTCCCTTTCCCATTCCACTCCCCTCTCTCCCCGTCCCATCACTTCACCTTCCCTTACCGATTCCTTCCCCTCTCACCCGTCCCATCACTTCACCTTCCCTGTCCGATTCCTTCCCTTCCCTCCCCGTCCCAACAGTTCACCTTCCCTGACCGATTCCTTCCCGTCTCTCCCCGTCCCATCACTTCACCTTCCCTGTCCCATTCCTTCCCCTCTCTCCCGTCCCATCACTTCACCTTCCCTGACCCATTCCTTCCCCTCTCTCGCCGTCCCATCACTTCACCTTCCCTGTCCGATTCCATCCCCTCCCTCCCCGTCCCATCACGTCACCTTCCCTGTCCCATTCCTTCCCCTCTCTCCCCGTCCCATCACATCACCTCCTTCCCTGTCCCATTCCTTCCCCTCTCTCCCGTCCCATCACTTCACCTTCCCTGACCCATTCCTTCCCCTCTCTCGCCGTCCCATCGCTTCAGCTTCCCTGTCCGATTCCTTCCCCTCGCTCCATGTCCCATCACTTTAGCTTCCCTGTCCGATTCCTTCCCCTCGCTCCATGTCCCATCACTTTAGCTTCCATGGCCGATTCCTTCCCCTCTCCCCCCGTCCCATCACTTCACCTTCCCTGTCCCATTCATTCCCCTTCCTCCCCGTCCCATCACTTCACATTCCGTCCCATTCCTTCCCCTCTCTCCCCGTCTCATCACATCACCTCCTTCCCTGTCCCATTCCTTCCCCTCTCTCCCCGTCCCATCACTTCACCTTCCCTGTCCCATTCATTCCTCTTCCGCTGCGTCGCATCACTTCACCTTCTTCCCTGTTGCATTCCTTCCCCTCTCTCCCCGTCTCATCACTTCACCTTCCCTGTCCGATTCCTTCCCCTCGCTCCATGTCCCATCACTTTAGCTTCCCTGACCGATTCCTTCCCGTCTCTCCCCGTCCCATCACTTCACCTTCTCTGTCCAATTCCTTCCCCTCTCTCCCCGTCCCATCACTTCACCTTCCCTGTCCCATTCATTCCCCTCCCTCCCCATCCCATCACTTCACCTTCCCTATCCCATTCCTTCCCCTCTCTCCCCGTCCCATCACATCAGCTCCTTCCCTGTCCCATTCATTCCCCTCTCTCCCCGTCCCATCACTTCACCTCCTTCGCTGTCACATACCTTCCCCTCTCTCCCCGTCCCATCACTTCACCTTCCCTGTCCCATTCCATTCCCCTCTCTCCCCGTCCCATCACTTCACCTTCCCTGGCCGATTCCTTCCCCTCTCTCCCCGTCACATCACTTCACCTTCAATGTCCGATTCCTTCCCCTCCCTCCCCGTCCCAACAGTTCACCTTCCCTGACCGATTCCTTCCCCTCTCTCCCCGTCCCATCACTTCACCTTCCCTGTCCCATTCCTTCCCCTCCCTCCCCGTCCCATCACTTCACCTTCCCTGTCCCATTCATTCCCCTTCCTCCCCGTCCCATCACTTCACATTCCGTCCCATTCCTTCCCCTCTCTCCCCGTCTCATCACATCACCTCCTTCCCTGTTGCATTCCCTCCTCTCCCTCCCCTTCCCATCACTTCACCTTCCCTGTCCCATTCATTCCTCTTCCTCTGCGTCGCATCACTTCACCTTCTTCCCTGTTGCATTCCTTACCCTCTCTCCCCGTCCCATCACTTCACCTTCCCTGTCCGATTCCTTCCCCTCCCTCCATGTCCCATCACTTTAGCTTCCCTGACCGATTCCTTCCCCTCTCTCCCCGTCCCATCACTTCACTTTCCCTGTCCCATTCATTCCCCTCTCTCCCCGTCCCATCACTTCACCTTCCCTGTCCCATTCATTCCCCTCTCTCCCCGTCCCATCGCATCACCTCCTTTCCTGTCCCATTCCTTCCCCTCTCTCCCCGTCTCATCAGATCACCTCCTTCCCTGTCCCATTCCTTCCCCTCTCTCCCCGTCACATCACATCACCTCCTTCCCTGTCCCATTCCTTCCCCTCTCTCCCCGTCCCATCACATCACCTCCTTCCCTGTCCCATTCCTTCCCCTCTCTCCCCGTCCCATCACTTCACCTTCCCTGTCCCATTCCTTCCCCTCTCTCCCGTCACATCACTTCACCTTCAATGTCCGATTCCTTCCCCTCCCTCCCCGTCCCAATAGTTCACCTTCCCTGACCGATTCCTTCCCCTCTCTCCCCGTCCCATCACTTCACCTTCCCTGTCCCATTCCTTCCCCTCCCTCCCCGTCCCATCACTTCACCTTCCCTGTCCCATTCATTCCCCCTCCTCCCCGTCCAATCACTTCTCCTTCCCTGTCCCATTCCTTCCCCTCTCTCCCCGACTCATCACATCACCTCCTTCCCTGTCGCATTCCTTCCCCTCTTTCCCCGTCCCATCACTTCACCTTACATGACACATTCCATTCGCCTCTCTCCCCGTCCCATCACTTCACCTTCCCTGTCCCATTCCTTCCACTACCTCCCAGTCCCATCACTTCACCTTCCCTGTCCCATTAATTCCTCTTCCTCCGCGTCCCATCACTTCACCTTCTTCCCTGTTGCATTCCTTCGCCTCTCTCCCCGTCCCATCACTTCACCTTCCCTGACCGATTCCTTCCCCTCTCTCCCCGTCCCATCACTTCACCTTCCCTGTCCCATTCATTCCTCTTCCTCTGCGTCCCATCTCTTCACCTTCTTCCCTGTTGCATTCCTTCCCCTCTCTCCCCGTCCCATCACTTCACCTTCCCTGACACATTCCATTCCTCTCTCTCCCCGTCCCATCACTTCTCCTTCAAAGTCCCATTCCTTCCCTTCCCTCCCCGTCCCTTCACTTCACATTCCGTCCCATTCCTTCCCCTCTCTCCCCGTTCCATCACTCCAACTCCTTCCCTGACCCTTTCCTTCCCCTCCCCGCGTCCCATCACTCCACCTCCTTCCCTGCCCCATTCATTCCCCTCTCTCCCCGTTCCATCATTTCACCTTCCCTGTACCATTTCATCCCCTCTCTCCCAGTCCCATCACTCCACCTTCCCTGTCCTATTCTATTCACCTCTCCCCGTCCCATCACTTCACCTTCCCTATCCTATTCCTTCCCCTCTCTACTCCGTCCGATCACATCATCTTCCCTGTCCTATTATATTCATCTCTCTCCCCGTACCATCACTTCACCTTCGTGTCTCATTCCTTACCCTCTCTCCCCGTCCCATCACTTCACCTTCCCTGTCTCATTCCTTACCCTCTCTCCCCGTCCGATCACTTCACATTCCCTGTCCCATTCCTTACCCTTTCTCCCCGTCACATCACTTCACATTCCCTGTCCCATTCCCTCCCCTCTCTCCCCGTCCCGACTTCACCTTCCCTGTCCTATACCTTACCCTCTCTCCCCGTCACATCACTTCACATTCCCTGTCCCATTCCCACCCCTCTCTCCCCGTCCCGACTTCACCTTCCCTGTCCCATTCATTCCTCTTCCTCCGCGTCCCATCACTTCACCTTCTTCCCTGTTGCATTCCTTCCCCTCTCTCCCCGTCCCATCACTTCACCTTCTTCCCTGTTGCATTCCTTCCCCTCTCTCCGCGTCCCATCACTTCACCTTCTTCCCTGTTGCATTCCTTCCCCTCTCTCCCCGTCCCATCATTTCACCTTCCCAGTCCCATTCATTCCTCTTCTTCCGCATCCCATCACTTCACCGTCTTCCCTGCTGTATTCCCTCACCTCTCTCCCCGTCCCATCACTTCACCTTCCCTGTCCGATTCCTTCCCCTCCCTCCCGGTCCCATCACGTCACCTCCCCTGCACGATTCCTTCCCCTCTCTCCCCGTCCCATCACTGCACCTTTTCTGTCCCATTCATTCCCCTCCCTACCCGTCCCATCACTTCACCTTCCCTGTCCCATTCCTTCCCCTCTCTCCCCGTCCCATCACTTCACCTCCTTCGCTGTCACATACCTTCCCCTCTCTCCCCGTCCCATCACTTCAGCTTCCCTGTCCGATTCCTTCCCCTCGCTCCATGTCCCATCACTTTAGCTTCCCTGTCCGATTCCTTCCCCTCGCTCCATGTCCCATCACTTTAGCTTCCTTGGCCGATTCCTTCCCCTCTCCCCCCGTCCCATCACTTCACCTTCCCTGTCCCATTCCTTCCCCTCTCTCCCCGTCCCATCACTTCACCTCCTTCGCTGTCACATACCTTCCCCTCTCTCCCCGTCCCATCACTTCAGCTTCCCTGTCCGATTCCTTCCCCTCGCTCCATGTCCCATCACTTTAGCTTCCCTGTCCGATTCCTTCCCCTCGCTCCATGTCCCATCACTTTAGCTTCCATGGCCGATTCCTTCCCCTCTCCCCCCGTCCCATCACTTCACCTTCCCTGTCCCATTCATTCCCCTTCCTCCCCGTCCCATCACTTCACATTCCGTCCCATTCCTTCCCCTCTCTCCCCGTCTCATCACATCACCTCCTTCCCTGTCCCATTCCTTCCCCTCTCTCCCCGTCCCATCACTTCACCTTCCCTGTCCCATTCATTCCCCTCTCTCCCCGTCACATCACTTCACCTTCCCTGTCCCATTCATTCCCCTCCCTCCCCATCCCATCACTTCACCTTCCCTATCCCATTCCTTCCCCTCTCTCCCCGTCCCATCACATCAGCTCCTTCCCTGTCCCATTCATTCCCCTCTCTCCCCGTCCCATCACTTCACCTCCTTCGCTGTCACATACCTTCCCCTCTCTCCCCGTCCCATCACTTCACCTTCCCTGTCCCATTCCATTCCCCTCTCTCCCCGTCCCATCACTTCACCTTCCCTGGCCGATTCCTTCCCCTCCCTCCCCGTCCCAATAGTTCACCTTCCCTGACCGATTCCTTCCCCTCTCTCCCCGTCCCATCACTTCACCTTCCCTGTCCCATTCCTTCCCCTCCCTCCCCGTCCCATCACTTCACCTTCCCTGTCCCATTCATTCCCCCTCCTCCCCGTCCCATCACTTCACATTCCGTCCCATTCCTTCCCCTCTCTCCCCGTCTCATCACATCACCTCCTTCCCTGTTGCATTCCCTCCCCTCTCTCCCCTTCCCATCACTTCACCTTCCCTGTCCCATTCATTCCTCTTCCTCTGCGTCGCATCACTTCACCTTCTTCCCTGTTGCATTCCTTACCCTCTCTCCCCGTCCCATCACTTCACCTTCTCTGTCCAATTCCTTCCCCTCTCTCCCCGTCCCATCACTTCACTTTCCCTGTCCCATTCATTCCCCTCTCTCCCCGTCCCATCACTTCACCTTCCCTGTCCCATTCATTCCCCTCTCTCCCCGTCCCATCGCATCACCTCCTTTCCTGTCCCATTCCTTCCCCTCTCTCCCCGTCTCATCAGATCACCTCCTTCCCTGTCCCATTCCTTCCCCTCTCTCCCCGTCACATCACTTCACCTTCCCAGTCCCATTCCATCCCTTCCCTCCCCGTCCCTTCACTTCACATTCCGTCCCATTCCTTCCCCTCTCTCCCCGTTCCATCACTCCACCTTCCCTGTCCCATTCATTCCTCTTCCTCTGCGTCGCATCACTTCACCTTCTTCCCTGTTGCATTCCTTACCCTCTCTCCCCGTCCCATCACTTCACCTTCTCTGTCCAATTCCTTCCCCTCTCTCCCCGTCCCATCACTTCACTTTCCCTGTCCCATTCATTCCCCTCTCTCCCCGTCCCATCACTTCACCTTCCCTGTCCCATTCATTCCCCTCTCTCCCCGTCCCATCGCATCACCTCCTTTCCTGTCCCATTCCTTCCCCTCTCTCCCCGTCTCATCAGATCACCTCCTTCCCTGTCCCATTCCTTCCCCTCTCTCCCCGTCCCATCACTTCACCTTCCCAGTCCCATTCCATCCCTTCCCTCCCCGTCCCTTCACTTCACATTCCGTCCCATTCCTTCCCCTCTCTCCCCGTTCCATCACTCCACCTCCTTCCCTGACCCATTCCTTCCCCTCTCCGCGTCCCATCACTTCACCTTCTCTGTCCTATTCCTTCCCCTCTCACCCGACCCATCACATCACCTCCTTCCCTGCCCCACTCATTCCCCTCTCTCCCCGTTCCATCATTTCAACATCCCTGTACCATTTCATCCCCTCTCTCCCTGTCCCATCACTTCACCTTCCCTATCCTATCCCTTCCCCTCTCTCCCCGTCCCATCACTTCACCTTCACTGTCTCATTCCTTACCCTCTCTCCCCGTCCCATCACTTCACATTCCCTGTCCCATTCCCTCCCCTCTCTCCCCGTCCCGACTTCACATTCCCTGTCCTATTCCTTCCCCTCTCTCCCCGTCCCATCACTTCACCTTCCCTGTCCCATTCCTTCCCCTCTCTCCACGTCCCATCACTTCACCTTCCCTGTCCCATTCATTCCTCTTCCTCCGCGTCCCATCACTTCACCTTCTTCCCTGTTGCATTCCATCCCCTCCCTCCCCGTCCCATCACGTCACCTCCCCTGCCCGATTCCTTCCCCTCACTCCCCGTCCCATCACTGCACCTTCTCTGTCCCATTCATTCCACTCCCTCCCCGTCCCATCACTTCGCCTTCCCTGTCCCATTCCTTCCCCTCTCTCCCCGTCCCATCGCATCACCTCCTTCCCTGTCCCATTCCTTCCCCTCTCTCCCCGTCCCATCACTTCACCTCCTTCGCTGTCACATACCTTCCCCTCTCTCCCCGTCCCATCACTTAACCTTCCCTTTCCCATTCCACTCCCCTCTCTCCCCGTCCCATCACTTCACCTTCCCTTACCGATTCCTTCCCCTCTCACCCGTCCCATCACTTCACCTTCCCTGTCCGATTCCTTCCCTTCCCTCCCCGTCCCAACAGTTCACCTTCCCTGACCGATTCCTTCCCGTCTCTCCCCGTCCCATCACTTCACCTTCCCTGTCCCATTCCTTCCCCTCTCTCCCGTCCCATCACTTCACCTTCCCTGACCCATTCCTTCCCCTCTCTCGCCGTCCCATCACTTCACCTTCCCTGTCCGATTCCATCCCCTCCCTCCCCGTCCCATCACGTCACCTTCCCTGTCCCATTCCTTCCCCTCTCTCCCCGTCCCATCACATCACATCCTTCCCTGTCCCATTCCTTCCCCTCTCTCCCGTCCCATCACTTCACCTTCCCTGACCCATTCCTTCCCCTCTCTCGCCGTCCCATCACTTCAGCTTCCCTGTCCGATTCCTTCCCCTCGCTCCATGTCCCATCACTTTAGCTTCCCTGTCCGATTCCTTCCCCTCGCTCCATGTCCCATCACTTTAGCTTCCATGGCCGATTCCTTCCCCTCTCCCCCCGTCCCATCACTTCACCTTCCCTGTCCCATTCATTCCCCTTCCTCCCCGTCCCATCACTTCACATTCCGTCCCATTCCTTCCCCTCTCTCCCCGTCTCATCACATCACCTCCTTCCCTGTCCCATTCCTTCCCCTCTCTCCCCGTCCCATCACTTCACCTTCCCTGTCCCATTCATTCCTCTTCCGCTGCGTCGCATCACTTCACCTTCTTCCCTGTTGCATTCCTTCCCCTCTCTCCCCGTCCCATCACTTCACCTTCCCTGTCCGATTCCTTCCCCTCGCTCCATGTCCCATCACTTTAGCTTCCCTGACCGATTCCTTCCCGTCTCTCCCCGTCCCATCACTTCACCTTCTCTGTCCAATTCCTTCCCCTCTCTCCCCGTCCCATCACTTCACTTTCCCTGTCCCATTCATTCCCCTCTCTCCCCGTCACATCACTTCACCTTCCCTGTCCCATTCATTCCCCTCCCTCCCCATCCCATCACTTCACCTTCCCTATCCCATTCCTTCCCCTCTCTCCCCGTCCCATCACATCAGCTCCTTCCCTGTCCCATTCATTCCCCTCTCTCCCCGTCCCATCACTTCACCTCCTTCGCTGTCACATACCTTCCCCTCTCTCCCCGTCCCATCACTTCACCTTCCCTGTCCCATTCCATTCCCCTCTCTCCCCGTCCCATCACTTCACCTTCCCTGGCCGATTCCTTCCCCTCTCTCCCCGTCACATCACTTCACCTTCAATGTCCGATTCCTTCCCCTCCCTCCCCGTCCCAACAGTTCACCTTCCCTGAACGATTCCTTCCCCTCTCTCCCCGTCCCATCACTTCACCTTCCCTGTCCCATTCCTTCCCCTCCCTCCCCGTCCCATCACTTCACCTTCCCTGTCCCATTCATTCCCCTTCCTCCCCGTCCCATCACTTCACATTCCGTCCCATTCCTTCCCCTCTCTCCCCGTCTCATCACATCACCTCCTTCCCTGTTGCATTCCCTCCCCTCTCTCCCCTTCCCATCACTTCACCTTCCCTGTCCCATTCATTCCTCTTCCTCTGCGTCGCATCACTTCACCTTCTTCCCTGTTGCATTCCTTACCCTCTCTCCCCGTCCCATCACTTCACCTTCCCTGTCCGATTCCTTCCCCTCCCTCCATGTCCAATCACTTTAGCTTCCCTGACCGATTCCTTCCCCTCTCTCCCCGTCCCATCACTTCACCTTCTCTGTCCAATTCCTTCCCCTCTCTCCCCGTCCCATCACTTCACTTTCCCTGTCCCATTCATTCCCCTCTCTCCCCGTCCCATCACTTCACCTTCCCTGTCCCATTCATTCCCCTCTCTCCCCGTCCCATCGCATCACCTCCTTTCCTGTCCCATTCCTTCCCCTCTCTCCCCGTCTCATCAGATCACCTCCTTCCCTGTCCCATTCCTTCCCCTCTCTCCCCGTCACATCACATCACCTCCTTCCCTGTCCCATTCCTTCCCCTCTCTCCCCGTCCCATCACTTCACCTTCCCTGTCCCATTCCTTACCCTCTCTCCCCGTCCCATCACTTCACCTTCCCAGTCCCATTCCTTCCCTTCCCTCCCCGTCCCTTC
This sequence comes from Hypanus sabinus, assembly GCF_030144855.1. Lineage (NCBI taxonomy): Eukaryota > Metazoa > Chordata > Chondrichthyes > Myliobatiformes > Dasyatidae > Hypanus > Hypanus sabinus. Next base: position 174,487 of record NW_026779742.1, read on the forward strand.
ACTTCACATTCCGTCCCATTCCTTCCCCTCTCTCCCCGTTCCATCACTCCACCTCCTTCCCTGACCCATTCCTTCCCCTCTCCGCGTCCCATCACTTCACCTTTTCTGTCCTATTCCTTCCCTTCTCTCCCGACCCATCACATCACCTCCTTCCCTGCCCCACTCATTCCCCTCTCTCCCCGTTCCATCATTTCAACATCCCTGTACCATTTCATCCCCTCTCTCCCTGTCCCGTCACTCCACCTTCCCTGTCCTATTCCATTCACCTCTCCCCGTCCCATCACTTCACCTTCCCTATCCTATCCCTTCCCCTCTCTTCTGCGTCCGATCAATTCACCTTCCCTGTCCTATTATATTCACCTCTCTCCCCGTCCCATCACTTCACCTTCTCTGTCCAATTCCTTCCCCTCTCTCCCCGTCCCATCACTTCACTTTCCCTGTCCCATTCATTCCCCTCTCTCCCCGTCCCATCACTTCACCTTCCCTGTCCCATTCATTCCCCTCTCTCCCCGTCCCATCACTTCACCTTCCCTGTCCCATTCCTTCCCCTCTCTCCCCGTCCCATCACATCAGCTCCTTCCCTGTCCCATTCATTCCCCTCTCTCCCCGTCCCATCACTTCACCTCCTTCGCTGTCACATACCTTCCCCTCTCTCCCCGTCCCATCATTTCACCTTCCCTGTCCCATTGCATTCCCCTCTATCCCCGTCCCATCACTTCACCTTCCCTGGCCGATTCCTTCCCCTCTCTCCCCGTCACATCACTTCACCTTCAATGTCCGATTCCTTCCCCTCCCTCCCCGTCCCAACAGTTCACCTTCCCTGAACGATTCCATCCCCTCTCTCCCCGTCCCATCACTTCACTTCCCTGTCCCATTCCTTCCCCTCCCTCCCCGTCCCATCACTTCACCTTCCCTGTCCCATTCATTCCCCTTCCTCCCCGCCCCATCACTTCACATTCCGTCCCATTCCTTCCCCTCTCTCCCCGTCTCATCACATCACCTCCTTCCCTGTTGCATTCCCTCCCCTCTCTCCCCTTCCCATCACTTCACCTTCCCTGTCCCATTCATTCCTCTTCCTCTGCGTCCCATCACTTCACCTTCTTCCCTGTTGCATTCCTTACCCTCTCTCCTCGTCCCATCACTTCACCTTACCTGTCCGATTCCTTCCCCTCCCACCATGTCCCATCACTTTAGCTTCCCTGACCGATTCCTTCCCCTCTCTCCCCGTCCCATCACTTCACCTTCTCTGTCCAATTCCTTCCCCTCTCTCCCCGTCCCATCACTTCACTTTCCCTGTCCCATTCATTCCCCTCTCTCCCCGTCCCATCACTTCACCTTCCCTGTCCCATTCATTCCCCTCTCTCCCCGTCCCATCGCATCACCTCCTTTCCTGTCCCATTCCTTCCCCTCTCTCCCCGTCTCATCACATCACCTCCTTCCCTGTCCCATTCCTTCCCCTCTCTCCACGTCTCATCACATCACCTCCTTCCCTGTCCCATTCCTTCCCCTCTCTCCCCGTCCCATCACTTCACCTTCCCTGTCCCATTCCTTACCCTCTCTCCCCGTCCCATCACTTCACCTTCCCAGTCCCATTCCTTCCCTTCCCTCCCCGTCCCTTCACTTCACATTCCGTCCCATTCCTTCCCCTCTCTCCCCGTTCCATCACTCCACCTCCTTCCCTGACCCATTCCTTCCCCTCTCCGCGTCCCATCACTTCACCTTCTCTGTCCTATTCCTTCCCCTCTCACCCGACCCATCACATCACCTCCTTCCCTGCCCCACTCATTCCCCTCTCTCCCCGTTCCATCATTTCAACATCCCTGTACCATTTCATCCCCTCTCTCCCTGTCCCATCACTTCACCTTCCCTATCCTATCCCTTCCCCTCTCTCCCCGTCCCATCACTTCACCTTCACTGTCTCATTCCTTACCCTCTCTCCCCGTCCCATCACTTCACATTCCCTGTCCCATTCCCTCCCCTCTCTCCCCGTCCCGACTTCACATTCCCTGTCCTATTCCTTCCCCTCTCTCCCCGTCCCATCACTTCACCTTCCCTGTCCCATTCCTTCCCCTCTCTCCCCGTCCCATCACTTCACCTTCTTCCCTGTTGCATTCCATCCCCTCCCTCCCCGTCCCATCACGTCACCTCCCCTGCCCGATTCCTTCCCCTCTCTCCCCGTCCCATCACTGCACCTTCTCTGTCCCATTCATTCCACTCCCTCCCCGTCCCATCACTTCGCCTTCCCTGTCCCATTCCTTCCCCTCTCTCCCCGTCCCATCGCATCACCTCCTTCCCTGTCCCATTCCTTCCCCTCTCTCCCCGTCCCATCACTTCACCTCCTTCGCTGTCACATACCTTCCCCTCTCTCCCCGTCCCATCACTTAACCTTCCCTTTCCCATTCCACTCCCCTCTCTCCCCGTCCCAGCACTTCACCTTCCCTTACCGATTCCTTCCCCTCTCACCCGTCCCATCACTTCACCTTCCCTGTCCGATTCCTTCCCTTCCCTCCCCGTCCCAACAGTTCACCTTCCCTGACCGATTCCTTCCCGTCTCTCCCCGTCCCATCACTTCACCTTCCCTGTCCCATTCCTTCCCCTCTCTCCCGTCCCATCACTTCACCTTCCCTGACCCATTCCTTCCCCTCTCTCGCCGTCCCATCACTTCACCTTCCCTGTCCGATTCCATCCCCTCCCTCCCCGTCCCATCACGTCACCTTCCCTGTCCCATTCCTTCCCCTCTCTCCCCGTCCCATCACATCACCTCCTTCCCTGTCCCATTCCTTCCCCTCTCTCCCCGTCCCATCACTTCAGCTCCTTCGCTGTCACATACCTTCCCCTCTCTCCCCGTCCAATAACTTCCACCTTCCCTTTCCCATTCCATTCCACTCTCTCCCCGTCCCATCACTTCACCTTCCCTGACCGAATCCTTCCCGTCTCTCCCCGTCCCATCACTTCACCTTCCCTGTCCGATTCCTTCCCCTCTCTCCCCGTCCCAACAGTTCACCTTCCCTGACCGATTCCTTCCCCTCTCTCCCCGTCCCATCACTTCACCTTCCCTGTCCCATTCCTTCCCCTCCCTCCCCGTCCCATCACTTCACCTTCCCTGTCCCATTCCTTCCCCTCCCTCCCCGTCCCATCACTTCACGTTCCCTGTCCCATTCATTCCCCTTCCTCCCCGTCCCATCACTTCACATTCCGTCCCATTCTTTCCCCTCTCTCCCCGTCTCACCACATCACCTCCTACCCTGTCCCATTACTTCCCCTCTCTCCCCGTCCCATCACTTCACCTTCCCTGACACATTCCATTCCCCTCTCTCCCCGTCCCATCACTTCACCTTCCCTGTCCCATTCCTTACCCTCTCTCCCCGTCCCATCACTTCACCTTCCCAGTCCCATTCCTTCCCTTCCCTCCCCGTCCCTTCACTTCACATTACGTCCCATTCCTTCCCCTCCCTCCCCGTCCCAACAGTTGACCTTCCCTGACCGATTCCTTCCTCTCTCTCCCCGTCCCATCACTTCACCTTCCCTCTCCCATTCCTTCCCCTCCCTCCCCGTCCCATCACTTCACCTTCCCTGTCCGATTCCGTCCCCTCCCTCCCCGTCCCAACAGTTGACCTTCCCTGTCCCATTCATTCCCCTTCCTCCCCGTCCCATCACTTCACCTTCCCTGTCCCGTTCCTTACCCTCTATACCCGTCCCATCACTTCACCTTCCCTGTCCCGTTCCTTACCCTCTATACCCGTCCCATCACTTCACCTTCCCTCTCCCATACCTTCCCCTCTCTCCCCGTCCCATCACTTCACCTTCCCTGTCCCATTCCATTCCCCTCTCTCCCCGTCCCATCACTTCACCTTCCCTGACCGATTCCTTCCCCTCTCTCCCCGTCCCATCACTTTACCTTCCCTGTCCGATTCCTTCCCCTCCCTCCCCGTCCCATCACTTCACCTTCCCTGACCGATTCCTTCCCCTCTCTCCCCGTCCCATCACTTCACCTTCCCTGTCCCATTCCATCCCCTCCCTCTCCGTCCCATCACTTCACCTTCCCTGTCCCATTCATTCCCCTTCCTCCGCGTCCCATCACTTCACATTCCGTCCCATTCCTTCCCCTCTCTCCCCGTCTCATCACATCACCTCCTTCCCTGTCCCATTACTTCCCCTCTCTCCCCGTCCCATCACTTCACCTTCCCTGACACATTCATTCTTCTTCCTCTGCGTCCCATCACTTCACCTTCTTCCCTGTTGCATTCCTTCCCCTCTCTCCCCATCCAATCACTTCACCTTCCCTGACCCATTCCTTCCTCTCTCTCCCCGTCCCATCACTTCACCTTCCATGTCCGATTCCTTCCCCTCCCTCCCTGTCCCATCACTTCACCTCCCCTGACCGATAACTTCCCCTCTCTCCCCATCCCATCACTGCACCTTCTCTGTCCCATTCATTCCCCTCCTTCCCCGTCCCATCAGTTCACCTTCCCTGTCCCATTCCTTCCCCTCTCTCCCCGTCCGATCACATCACCCCCTTCCCTGTCCCATTCCCTCCCCTCTCTCCGCGTCCCATCACTTCACCTCCTTCGCTGTCACATACCTTCCCCTCTCTCCCCGTCCCATCACTTCACCTTCCCTGTCCCATTCCATTCCCCTCTCTCCCCGTCCCATCACTTCACCTTCCCTGACCGATTCCTTCCCCTCTCTCCCCGTCCCATCACTTTACCTTCCCTGTCCGATTCCTTCCCCTCCCTCCCCGTCCCATCACTTCACCTTCCCTGACCGATTCCTTCCCCTCTCTCCCCGTCCCATCACTTCACCTTCCCTGTCCCATTCCATCCCCTCCCTCTCCGTCCCATCACTTCACCTTCCCTGTCCCATTCATTCCCCTTCCTCCGCGTTCCATCACTTCACATTCCGTCCCATTCCTTCCCCTCTCTCCCCGTCTCATCACATCACCTCCTTCCCTGTCCCATTACTTCCCCTCTCTCCCCCTCCCATCACTTCACCTTCCCTGACACATTCCATTCGCCTCTCTCCCCGTCCCATCACTTCACTTTCCCTGTCCCATTCCTTACCCTCTCTCCCCGTCCCACTTCACCTTCCCAGTCCCATTCCTTCCCCTCCCTCCCCGTCCCATCACTTCACATTCCCTGTACCATTCATTCCTCTTCCTCCGCGTCCCATCACTTCACCTTCTTCCCTGTTGCATTCCTTCCCCTTCCTCCCCGTCCCATCACTTCACATTCCGTCCCATTCCTTCCCCTCTCTCCCCGTCTCATCACATCACCTCCTTCCCTGTCCCATTAATTCCCCTCTCTCCCCGTCCCATCACATCACCTTCCCTGACCGATTCCTTCCCCTCTCTCCCCGTCCCATCACTTCACCTTCCCTGTCCCATTCCTTCCCCTCCCTCCCCGTCCCATCACTTCACCTTCCCTGTCCCATTCATTCCCCTTCCTCCCCGTCCCATCACTTCACATTCCGGCCCATTCCTACCCCTCTCCCCGTCTCATCACATCACCTCCTTCCCTGTCCCATTCCTTCCCCTCTCTCCCCGTCCCATCACTACACCTTCCCTGTCCCATTCCTTACCCTCTCTCCCCGTCCCATCACTTCACCTTCCCTGTCCCATTCCTTCCCCTCCCTCCCCGTCCCATCTCTTCCCCTTCCCAGTCCCATTCCTTCCCCTCCCTCCCCGTCCCATCACTTCACCTTCCCTGTCCAATTCCTTCCCTTCCCTCCCCGTCCCATCACTTCACATTACGTCCCATTCCTTCCCCTCTCTCCCCGTTCCATCACTCCACCTCCTTCCCTGACCCATTCCTTCCCCTCTCCGCGTCCCATCACTTCACCTTTTCTGTCCTATTCCTTCCCCTCTATCCCGACCCATCACTCCACCTCCTTCCCTGTCCCATTCATTCCCCTTCCTCCGCGTCCCATCACTTCACATTCCGTCCCATTCCTTCCCCTCTCTCCCCGTCTCATCACATCACCTCCTTCCCTGTCCCATTACTTCCCCTCTCTCCCCGTCCCATCACTTCACCTTCCCTGACACATTCCATTCGCCTCTCTCCCCGTCCCATCACTTCACTTTCCCTGTCCCATTCCTTACCCTCTCTCCCCGTCCCAACACTTCACCTTCCCAGTCCCATTCCTTCCCCTCCCTCCCCGTCCCATCACTTCACATTCCCTGTCCCATTCATTCCTCTTCCTCCGCGTCCCATCACTTCACCTTCTTCCCTGTTGCATTCCTTCCCCTTCCTCCCCGTCCCATCACTTCACATTCCGTCCCATTCCTTCCCCTCTCTCCCCGTCTCATCACATCACCTCCTTCCCTGTCCCATTAATTCCCCTCTCTCCCCGTCCCATCACTTCACCTTCCCTGTCCCATTCCATTCCCCTCTATCCCTGTCCCATCACTTCACCTTCCCTATCCTATCCCTTCCCCTCTCTCCCCGTCCCATCACTTCACCTTCACTGTCTCATTCCTTACCCTCTCTCCCCGTCCCATCACTTCACATTCCCTGTCCCATTCCCTCCCCTCTCTCCCCGTCCCGACTTCACATTCCCTGTCCTATTCCTTCCCCTCTCTCCCCGTCCCATCACTTCACCTTCCCTGTCCCATTCCTTCCCCTCTCTCCCCGTCCCATCACTTCACCTTCCCTGTCCCATTTATTCCTCTTCCTCCGCGTCCCATCACTTCACCTTCTTCCCTGTTGCATTCCATCCCCTCCCTCCCCGTCCCATCACGTCACCTCCCCTGCCCGATTCCTTCCCCTCTCTCCCCGTCCCATCACTGCACCTTCTCTGTCCCATTCATTCCACTCCCTCCCCGTCCCATCACTTCGCCTTCCCTGTCCCATTCCTTCCCCTCTCTCCCCGTCCCATCGCATCACCTCCTTCCCTGTCCCATTCCTTCCCCTCTCTCCCCGTCCCATCACTTCACCTCCTTCGCTGTCACATACCTTCCCCTCTCTCCCCGTCCCATCACTTAACCTTCCCTTTCCCATTCCACTCCCCTCTCTCCCCGTCCCATCACTTCACCTTCCCTTACCGATTCCTTCCCCTCTCACCCGTCCCATCACTTCACCTTCCCTGTCCGATTCCTTCCCTTCCCTCCCCGTCCCAACAGTTCACCTTCCCTGACCGATTCCTTCCCGTCTCTCCCCGTCCCATCACTTCACCTTCCCTGTCCCATTCCTTCCCCTCTCTCCCGTCCCATCACTTCACCTTCCCTGACCCATTCCTTCCCCTCTCTCGCCGTCCCATCACTTCACCTTCCCTGTCCGATTCCATCCCCTCCCTCGCCGTCCCATCACGTCACCTTCCCTGTCCCATTCCTTCCCCTCTCTCCCCGTCCCATCACATCACCTCCTTCCCTGTCCCATTCCTTCCCCTCTCTCCCCGTCCCATCACTTCAGCTCCTTCGCTGTCACATACCTTCCCCTCTCTCCCCGTCCAATAACTTCACCTTCCCTTTCCCATTCCATTCCACTCTCTCCCCGTCCCATCACTTCACCTTCCCTGACCGAATCCTTCCCGTCTCTCCCCGTCCCATCACTTCACCTTCCCTGTCCGATTCCTTCCCCTCTCTCCCCGTCCCAACAGTTCACCTTCCCTGACCGATTCCTTCCCCTCTCTCCCCGTCCCATCACTTCACCTTCCCTGTCCCATTCCTTCCCCTCTCTCCCCGTCCCATCACTTCACCTTCCCTGTCCCATTCCTTCCCCTCTCTCCCCGTCCCATCACTTCACCTTCCCTGTCCCATTCATTCCTCTTCCTCCGCGTCCCATCACTTCACCTTCTTCCCTGTTGCATTCCATCCCCTCCCTCCCCGTCCCATCACGTCACCTCCCCTGCCCGATTCCTTCCCCTCTCTCCCCGTCCCATCACTGCACCTTCTCTGTCCCATTCATTCCACTCCCTCCCCGTCCCATCACTTCGCCTTCCCTGTCCCATTCCTTCCCCTCTCTCCCCGTCCCATCGCATCACCTCCTTCCCTGTCCCATTCCTTCCCCTCTCTCCCCGTCCCATCACTTCACCTCCTTCGCTGTCACATACCTTCCCCTCTCTCCCCGTCCCATCACTTAACCTTCCCTTTCCCATTCCACTCCCCTCTCTCCCCGTCCCATCACTTCACCTTCCCTTACCGATTCCTTCCCCTCTCACCCGTCCCATCACTTCACCTTCCCTGTCCGATTCCTTCCCTTCCCTCCCCGTCCCAACAGTTCACCTTCCCTGACCGATTCCTTCCCGTCTCTCCCCGTCCCATCACTTCACCTTCCCTGTCCCATTCCTTCCCCTCTCTCCCGTCCCATCACTTCACCTTCCCTGACCCATTCCTTCCCCTCTCTCGCCGTCCCATCACTTCACCTTCCCTGTCCGATTCCATCCCCTCCCTCGCCGTCCCATCACGTCACCTTCCCTGTCCCATTCCTTCCCCTCTCTCCCCGTCCCATCACATCACCTCCTTCCCTGTCCCATTCCTTCCCCTCTCTCCCCGTCCCATCACTTCAGCTCCTTCGCTGTCACATACCTTCCCCTCTCTCCCCGTCCAATAACTTCACCTTCCCTTTCCCATTCCATTCCACTCTCTCCCCGTCCCATCACTTCACCTTCCCTGACCGAATCCTTCCCGTCTCTCCCCGTCCCATCACTTCACCTTCCCTGTCCGATTCCTTCCCCTCTCTCCCCGTCCCAACAGTTCACCTTCCCTGACCGATTCCTTCCCCTCTCTCCCCGTCCCATCACTTCACCTTCCCTGTCCCATTCCTTCCCCTCCCTCCCCGTCCCATCACTTCACCTTCCCTGTCCCATTCCTTCCCCTCCCTCCCCGTCCCATCACTTCACCTTCCCTGTCCCATTCATTCCCCTTCCTCCCCGTCCCATCACTTCACATTCCGTCCCATTCTTTCCCCTCTCTCCCCGTCTCACCACATCACCTCCTACCCTGTCCCATTACTTCCCCTCTCTCCCCGTCCCATCACTTCACCTTCCCTGACACATTCCATTCCCCTCTCTCCCCGTCCCATCACTTCACCTTCCCTGTCCCATTCCTTACCCTCTCTCCCCGTCCCATCACTTCACCTTCCCAGTCCCATTCCTTCCCTTCCCTCCCCGTCCCTTCACTTCACATTACGTCCCATTCCTTCCCCTCCCTCCCCGTCCCAACAGTTGACCTTCCCTGACCGATTCCTTCCCCTCTCTCCCCGTCCCATCACTTCACCTTCCCTCTCCCATTCCTTCCTCTCTCTCCCCGTCCCATCACTTCACCTTCCATGTCCGATTCCTTCCCCTCCCTCCCTGTCCCATCACTTCACCTCCCCTGACCGATAACTTCCCCTCTCTCCCCATCCCATCACTGCACCTTCTCTGTCCCATTCATTCCCCTCCTTCCCCGTCCCATCAGTTCACCTTCCCTGTCCCATTCCTTCCCCTCTCTCCCCGTCCCATCACATCACCCCCTTCCCTGTCCCATTCCCTCCCCTCTCTCCGCGTCCCATCACTTCACCTCCTTCGCTGTCACATACCTTCCCCTCTCTCCCCGTCCCATCACTTCACCTTCCCTGTCCCATTCCATTCCCCTCTCTCCCCGTCCCATCACTTCACCTTCCCTGACCGATTCCTTCCCCTCTCTCCCCGTCCCATCACTTTACCTTCCCTGTCCGATTCCTTCCCCTCCCTCCCCGTCCCATCACTTCACCTTCCCTGACCGATTCCTTCCCCTCTCTCCCCGTCCCATCACTTCACCTTCCCTGTCCCATTCCATCCCCTCCCTCTCCGTCCCATCACTTCACCTTCCCTGTCCCATTCATTCCCCTTCCTCCGCGTTCCATCACTTCACATTCCGTCCCATTCCTTCCCCTCTCTCCCCGTCTCATCACATCACCTCCTTCCCTGTCCCATTACTTCCCCTCTCTCCCCCTCCCATCACTTCACCTTCCCTGACACATTCCATTCGCCTCTCTCCCCGTCCCATCACTTCACTTTCCCTGTCCCATTCCTTACCCTCTCTCCCCGTCCCACTTCACCTTCCCAGTCCCATTCCTTCCCCTCCCTCCCCGTCCCATCACTTCACATTCCCTGTCCCATTCATTCCTCTTCCTCCGCGTCCCATCACTTCACCTTCTTCCCTGTTGCATTCCTTCCCCTTCCTCCCCGTCCCATCACTTCACATTCCGTCCCATTCCTTCCCCTCTCTCCCCGTCTCATCACATCACCTCCTTCCCTGTCCCATTAATTCCCCTCTCTCCCCGTCCCATCACTTCACCTTCCCTGACCGATTCCTTCCCCTCTCTCCCCGTCCCATCACTTCACCTTCCCTGTCCCATTCCTTCCCCTCCCTCCCCGTCCCATCACTTCACCTTCCCTGTCCCATTCATTCCCCTTCCTCCCCGTCCCATCACTTCACATTCCGTCCCATTCCTACCCCTCTCCCCGTCTCATCACATCACCTCCTTCCCTGTCCCATTCCTTCCCCTCTCTCCCCGTCCCATCACTACACCTTCCCTGTCCCATTCCTTACCCTCTCTCCCCGTCCCATCACTTCACCTTCCCTGTCCCATTCCTTCCCCTCCCTCCCCGTCCCATCTCTTCCCCTTCCCAGTCCCATTCCTTCCCCTCCCTCCCCGTCCCATCACTTCACCTTCCCTGTCCAATTCCTTCCCTTCCCTCCCCGTCCCATCACTTCACATTACGTCCCATTCCTTCCCCTCTCTCCCCGTTCCATCACTCCACCTCCTTCCCTGACCCATTCCTTCCCCTCTCCGCGTCCCATCACTTCACCTTTTCTGTCCTATTCCTTCCCCTCTATCCCGACCCATCACTCCACCTCCTTCCCTGTCCCATTCATTCCCCTTCCTCCGCGTCCCATCACTTCACATTCCGTCCCATTCCTTCCCCTCTCTCCCCGTCTCATCACATCACCTCCTTCCCTGTCCCATTACTTCCCCTCTCTCCCCGTCCCATCACTTCACCTTCCCTGACACATTCCATTCGCCTCTCTCCCCGTCCCATCACTTCACTTTCCCTGTCCCATTCCTTACCCTCTCTCCCCGTCTCAACACTTCACCTTCCCAGTCCCATTCCTTCCCCTCCCTCCCCGTCCCATCACTTCACATTCCCTGTCCCATTCATTCCTCTTCCTCCGCGTCCCATCACTTCACCTTCTTCCCTGTTGCATTCCTTCCCCTTCCTCCCCGTCCCATCACTTCACATTCCGTCCCATTCCTTCCCCTCTCTCCCCGTCTCATCACATCACCTCCTTCCCTGTCCCATTAATTCCCCTCTCTCCCCGTCCCATCACTTCACCTTCCCTGTCCCATTCCATTCCCCTCTCTCCCTGTCCCATCACTTCACCTTCCCTATCCTATCCCTTCCCCTCTCTCCCCGTCCCATCACTTCACCTTCACTGTCTCATTCCTTACACTCTCTCCCCGTCCCATCACTTCACATTCCCTGTCCCATTCCCTCCCCTCTCTCCCCGTCCCGACTTCACATTCCCTGTCCTATTCCTTCCCCTCTCTCCCCGTCCCATCACTTCACCTTCCCTGTCCCATTCCTTCCCCTCTCTCCCCGTCCCATCACTTCACCTTCCCTGTCCCATTCATTCCTCTTCCTCCGCGTCCCATCACTTCACCTTCTTCCCTGTTGCATTCCATCCCCTCCCTCCCCGTCCCATCACGTCACCTCCCCTGCCCGATTCCTTCCCCTCTCTCCCCGTCCCATCACTGCACCTTCTCTGTCCCATTCATTCCACTCCCTCCCCGTCCCATCACTTCGCCTTCCCAGTCCCATTCCTTCCCCTCTCTCCCCGTCCCATCGCATCACCTCCTTCCCTGTCCCATTCCTTCCCCTCTCTCCCCGTCCCATCACTTCACCTCCTTCGCTGTCACATACCTTCCCCTCTCTCCCCGTCCCATCACTTAACCTTCCCTTTCCCATTCCACTCCCCTCTCTCCCCGTCCCATCACTTCACCTTCCCTTACCGATTCCTTCCCCTCTCACCCGTCCCATCACTTCACCTTCCCTGTCCGATTCCTTCCCTTCCCTCCCCGTCCCAACAGTTCACCTTCCCTGACCGATTCCTTCCCGTCTCTCCCCGTCCCATCACTTCACCTTCCCTGTCCCATTCCTTCCCCTCTCTCCCGTCCCATCACTTCACCTTCCCTGACCCATTCCTTCCCCTCTCTCGCCGTCCCATCACTTCACCTTCCCTGTCCGATTCCATCCCCTCCCTCGCCGTCCCATCACGTCACCTTCCCTGTCCCATTCCTTCCCCTCTCTCCCCGTCCCATCACATCACCTCCTTCCCTGTCCCATTCCTTCCCCTCTCTCCCCGTCCCATCACTTCAGCTCCTTCGCTGTCACATACCTTCCCCTCTCTCCCCGTCCAATAACTTCACCTTCCCTTTCCCATTCCATTCCACTCTCTCCCCGTCCCATCACTTCACCTTCCCTGACCGAATCCTTCCCGTCTCTCCCCGTCCCATCACTTCACCTTCCCTGTCCGATTCCTTCCCCTCTCTCCCCGTCCCAACAGTTCACCTTCCCTGACCGATTCCTTCCCCTCTCTCCCCGTCCCATTACTTCACCTTCCCTGTCCCATTCCTTCCCCTCCCTCCCCGTCCCATCACTTCACCTTCCCTGTCCCATTCCTTCCCCTCCCTCCCCGTCCCATCACTTCACCTTCCCTGTCCCATTCATTCCCCTTCCTCCCCGTCCCATCACTTCACATTCCGTCCCATTCTTTCCCCTCTCTCCCCGTCTCACCACATCACCTCCTACCCTGTCCCATTACTTCCCCTCTCTCCCCGTCCCATCACTTCACCTTCCCTGACACATTCCATTCCCCTCTCTCCCCGTCCCATCACTTCACCTTCCCTGTCCCATTCCTTACCCTCTCTCCCCGTCCCATCACTTCACCTTCCCAGTCCCATTCCTTCCCTTCCCTCCCCGTCCCTTCACTTCACATTACGTCCCATTCCTTCCCCTCCCTCCCCGTCCCAACAGTTGACCTTCCCTGACCGATTCCTTCCCCTCTCTCCCCGTCCCATCACTTCACCTTCCCTCTCCCATTCATTCCCCTCCCTCCCCGTCCCATCACTTCACCTTCCCTGTCCGATTCCGTCCCCTCCCTCCCCGTCCCAACAGTTGACCTTCCCTGTCCCATTCATTCCCCTTCCTCCCCGTCCCATCACTTCACCTTCCCTGTCCCGTTCCTTACCCTCTATACCCGTCCCATCACTTCACCTTCCCTGTCCCGTTCCTTACCCTCTATACCCGTCCCATCACTTCACCTTCCCTCTCCCATACCTTCCCCTCTCTCCCCGTCCCATCACTTCACCTTCCCTGTCCCATTCCATTCCCCTCTCTCCCCGTCCCATCACTTCACCTTCCCTGACCGATTCCTTACCCTCTCTCCCCGTCCCATCACTTCACCTTCCCTGTCCCATTCCTTCCCCTCCCTCCCCGTCCCATCTCTTCCCCTTCCCAGTCCCATTCCTTCCCCTCCCTCCCCGTCCCATCACTTCACCTTCCCTGTCCAATTCCTTCCCTTCCCTCCCCGTCCCATCACTTCACATTACGTCCCATTCCTTCCCCTCTCTCCCCGTTCCATCACTCCACCTCCTTCCCTGACCCATTCCTTCCCCTCTCCGCGTCCCATCACTTCACCTTTTCTGTCCTATTCCTTCCCCTCTATCCCGACCCATCACTCCACCTCCTTCCCTGTCCCATTCATTCCCCTTCCTCCGCGTCCCATCACTTCACATTCCGTCCCATTCCTTCCCCTCTCTCCCCGTCTCATCACATCACCTCCTTCCCTGTCCCATTACTTCCCCTCTCTCCCCGTCCCATCACTTCACCTTCCCTGACACATTCCATTCGCCTCTCTCCCCGTCCCATCACTTCACTTTCCCTGTCCCATTCCTTACCCTCTCTCCCCGTCTCAACACTTCACCTTCCCAGTCCCATTCCTTCCCCTCCCTCCCCGTCCCATCACTTCACATTCCCTGTCCCATTCATTCCTCTTCCTCCGCGTCCCATCACTTCACCTTCTTCCCTGTTGCATTCCTTCCCCTTCCTCCCCGTCCCATCACTTCACATTCCGTCCCATTCCTTCCCCTCTCTCCCCGTCTCATCACATCACCTCCTTCCCTGTCCCATTAATTCCCCTCTCTCCCCGTCCCATCACTTCACCTTCCCTGTCCCATTCCATTCCCCTCTCTCCCTGTCCCATCACTTCACCTTCCCTATCCTATCCCTTCCCCTCTCTCCCCGTCCCATCACTTCACCTTCACTGTCTCATTCCTTACACTCTCTCCCCGTCCCATCACTTCACATTCCCTGTCCCATTCCCTCCCCTCTCTCCCCGTCCCGACTTCACATTCCCTGTCCTATTCCTTCCCCTCTCTCCCCGTCCCATCACTTCACCTTCCCTGTCCCATTCCTTCCCCTCTCTCCCCGTCCCATCACTTCACCTTCCCTGTCCCATTCATTCCTCTTCCTCCGCGTCCCATCACTTCACCTTCTTCCCTGTTGCATTCCATCCCCTCCCTCCCCGTCCCATCACGTCACCTCCCCTGCCCGATTCCTTCCCCTCTCTCCCCGTCCCATCACTGCACCTTCTCTGTCCCATTCATTCCACTCCCTCCCCGTCCCATCACTTCGCCTTCCCAGTCCCATTCCTTCCCCTCTCTCCCCGTCCCATCGCATCACCTCCTTCCCTGTCCCATTCCTTCCCCTCTCTCCCCGTCCCATCACTTCACCTCCTTCGCTGTCACATACCTTCCCCTCTCTCCCCGTCCCATCACTTAACCTTCCCTTTCCCATTCCACTCCCCTCTCTCCCCGTCCCATCACTTCACCTTCCCTTACCGATTCCTTCCCCTCTCACCCGTCCCATCACTTCACCTTCCCTGTCCGATTCCTTCCCTTCCCTCCCCGTCCCAACAGTTCACCTTCCCTGACCGATTCCTTCCCGTCTCTCCCCGTCCCATCACTTCACCTTCCCTGTCCCATTCCTTCCCCTCTCTCCCGTCCCATCACTTCACCTTCCCTGACCCATTCCTTCCCCTCTCTCGCCGTCCCATCACTTCACCTTCCCTGTCCGATTCCATCCCCTCCCTCGCCGTCCCATCACGTCACCTTCCCTGTCCCATTCCTTCCCCTCTCTCCCCGTCCCATCACATCACCTCCTTCCCTGTCCCATTCCTTCCCCTCTCTCCCCGTCCCATCACTTCAGCTCCTTCGCTGTCACATACCTTCCCCTCTCTCCCCGTCCAATAACTTCACCTTCCCTTTCCCATTCCATTCCACTCTCTCCCCGTCCCATCACTTCACCTTCCCTGACCGAATCCTTCCCGTCTCTCCCCGTCCCATCACTTCACCTTCCCTGTCCGATTCCTTCCCCTCTCTCCCCGTCCCAACAGTTCACCTTCCCTGACCGATTCCTTCCCCTCTCTCCCCGTCCCATTACTTCACCTTCCCTGTCCCATTCCTTCCCCTCCCTCCCCGTCCCATCACTTCACCTTCCCTGTCCCATTCCTTCCCCTCCCTCCCCGTCCCATCACTTCACCTTCCCTGTCCCATTCATTCCCCTTCCTCCCCGTCCCATCACTTCACATTCCGTCCCATTCTTTCCCCTCTCTCCCCGTCTCACCACATCACCTCCTACCCTGTCCCATTACTTCCCCTCTCTCCCCGTCCCATCACTTCACCTTCCCTGACACATTCCATTCCCCTCTCTCCCCGTCCCATCACTTCACCTTCCCTGTCCCATTCCTTACCCTCTCTCCCCGTCCCATCACTTCACCTTCCCAGTCCCATTCCTTCCCTTCCCTCCCCGTCCCTTCACTTCACATTACGTCCCATTCCTTCCCCTCCCTCCCCGTCCCAACAGTTGACCTTCCCTGACCGATTCCTTCCCCTCTCTCCCCGTCCCATCACTTCACCTTCCCTCTCCCATTCATTCCCCTCCCTCCCCGTCCCATCACTTCACCTTCCCTGTCCGATTCCGTCCCCTCCCTCCCCGTCCCAACAGTTGACCTTCCCTGTCCCATTCATTCCCCTTCCTCCCCGTCCCATCACTTCACCTTCCCTGTCCCGTTCCTTACCCTCTATACCCGTCCCATCACTTCACCTTCCCTGTCCCGTTCCTTACCCTCTATACCCGTCCCATCACTTCACCTTCCCTCTCCCATACCTTCCCCTCTCTCCCCGTCCCATCACTTCACCTTCCCTGTCCCATTCCATTCCCCTCTCTCCCCGTCCCATCACTTCACCTTCCCTGACCGATTCCTTCCCCTCTCTCCCCGTCCCATCACTTTACCTTCCCTGTCCGATTCCTTCCCCTCCCTCCCCGTCCCATCACTTCACCTTCCCTGACCGATTCCTTCCCCTTCCTCCGCGTCCCATCACTTCACATTCCGTCCCATTCCTTCCCCTCTCTCCCCGTCTCATCACATCACCTCCTTCCCTGTCCCATTACTTCCCCTCTCTCCCCGTCCCATCACTTCACCTTCCCTGACACATTCATTCTTCTTCCTCTGCGTCCCATCACTTCACCTTCTTCCCTGTTGCATTCCTTCCCCTCTCTCCCCATCCCATCACTTCACCTTCCCTGACCCATTCCTTCCTCTATCTCCCCGTCCCATCACTTCACCTTCCATGTCCGATTCCTTCCCCTCCCTCCCTGTCCCATCACTTCACCTCCCCTGACCGGTAACTTCCCCTCTCTCCCCATCCCATCACTGCACCTTCTCTGTCCCATTCATTCCCCTCCTTCCCCGTCCCATCAGTTCACCTTCCCTGTCCCATTCCTTCCCCTCTCTCCCCGTCCCATCACATCACCCCCTTCCCTGTCCCATTCCCTCCCCTCTCTCCGCGTCCCATCACTTCACCTCCTTCGCTGTCACATACCTTCCCCTCTCTCCCCGTCCCATCACTTCAACTTCCCTGTCCCATTCCATTCCCCTCTCTCCCCGTCCCATCACTTCACCTTCCCTGACCGATTCCTTCCCCTCTCTCCCCGTCCCATCACTTTACCTTCCCTGTCCGATTCCTTCCCCTCCCTCCCCGTCCCATCACTTCACCTTCCCTGACCGATTCCTTCCCCTCTCTCCCCGTCCCATCACTTCACCTTCCCTGTCCCATTCCATCCCCTCCCTCTCCGTCCCATCACTTCACCTTCCCTGTCCCATTCATTCCCCTTCCTCCGCGTTCCATCACTTCACATTCCGTCCCATTCCTTCCCCTCTCTCCCCGTCTCATCACATCACCTCCTTCCCTGTCCCATTACTTCCCCTCTCTCCCCCTCCCTTCACTTCACCTTCCCTGACACATTCCATTCGCCTCTCTCCCCGTCCCATCACTTCACTTTCCCTGTCCCTTTCCTTACCCTCTCTCCCCGTCCCACTTTACCTTCCCAGTCCCATTCCTTCCCCTCCCTCCACGTCCCATCACTTCACATTCCCTGTCCCATTCATTCCTCTTCCTCCGCGTCCCATCACTTCACCTTCTTCCCTGTTGCATTCCTTCCCCTTCCTCCCCGTCCCATCACTTCACATTCCGTCCCATTCCTTCCCCTCTCTCCCCGTCTCATCACATCACCTCCTTCCCTGTCCCATTCCTTCCCCACTCTCCCCGTCCCATCACTTCACCTTCCCTGACACATTCCATTCCCCTCTCTCCCCGTCCCATCACTACACCTTCCCTGTCCCATTCCTTACCCTCTCTCCCCGTCCCATCACTTCACCTTCCCTGTCCCATTCCTTCCCCTCCCTCCCCGTCCCATCTCTTCCCCTTCCCAGTCCCATTCCTTCCCCTCCCTCCCCGTCCCATCACTTCACCTTCCCTGTCCAATTCCTTCCCTTCCCTCCCCGTCCCATCACTTCACATTACGTCCCATTCCTTCCCCTCTCTCCCCGTTCCATCACTCCACCTCCTTCCCTGACCCATTCCTTCCCCTCTCCGCGTCCCATCACTTCACCTTTTCTGTCCTATTCCTTCCCCTCTATCCCGACCCATCACTCCACCTCCTTCCCTGTCCCATTCATTCCCCTTCCTCCGCGTCCCATCACTTCACATTCCGTCCCATTCCTTCCCCTCTCTCCCCGTCTCATCACATCACCTCCTTCCCTGTCCCATTACTTCCCCTCTCTCCCCGTCCCATCACTTCACCTTCCCTGACACATTCCATTCGCCTCTCTCCCCGTCCCATCACTTCACTTTCCCTGTCCCATTCCTTACCCTCTCTCCCCGTCCCAACACTTCACCTTCCCAGTCCCATTCCTTCCCCTCCCTCCCCGTCCCATCACTTCACATTCCCTGTCCCATTCATTCCTCTTCCTCCGCGTCCCATCACTTCACCTTCTTCCCTGTTGCATGCCTTCCCCTTCCTCCCCGTCCCATCACTTCACATTCCGTCCCATTCCTTCCCCTCTCTCCCCGTCTCATCACATCACCTCCTTCCCTGTCCCATTAATTCCCTTCTCTCCCCGTCCCATCACTTCACCTTCCCTGTCCCATTCCATTCCCCTCTCTCCCCGTCCCATCACTTCACCTTCCCTGACCGATTCCTTCCCCTCTCTCCCCGTCCCATCACTTTACCTTCCCTGTCCGATTCCTTCCCCTCCCTCCCCGTCCCATCACTTCACCTTCCCTGACCGATTCCTTCCCCTCTCTCCCCGTCCCATCACTTCACCTTCCCTGTCCCATTCCATCCCCTCCCTCTCCGTCCCATCACTTCACCTTCCCTGTCCCATTCATTCCCCTTCCTCCGCGTCCCATCACTTCACATTCCGTCCCATTCCTTCCCCTCTCTCCCCGTCCCATCACTTCACCTTCCCTGACACATTCCATTCGCCTCTCTCCCCGTCCCATCACTTCACTTTCCCTGTCCCATTCATTCCTCTTCCTCCGCGTCCCATCACTTCACCTTCTTCCCTGTTGCATTCCTTCCCCTTCCTCCCCGTCCCATCACTTCACATTCCGTCCCATTCCTTCCCCTCTCTCCCCGTCTCATCACATCACCTCCTTCCCTGTCCCATTAATTCCCCTCTCTCCCCGTCCCATCACTTCACCTTCCCTGACCGATTCCTTCCCCTCTCTCCCCGTCCCATCACTTCACCTTCCCTGTCCCATTCCTTCCCCTCCCTCCCCGTCCCATCACTTCACCTTCCCTGTCCCATTCATTCCCCTTCCTCCCCGTCCCATCACTTCACATTCCGTCCCATTCCTTCCCCTCTCCCCGTCTCATCACATCACCTCCTTCCCTGTCCCATTCCTTCCCCACTCTCCCCGTCCCATCACTTCACCTTCCCTGACACATTCCATTCCCCTCTCTCCCCGTCCCATCACTACACCTTCCCTGTCCCATTCCTTACCCTCTCTCCCCGTCCCATCACTTCACCTTCCCTGTCCCATTCCTTCCCCTCCCTCCCCGTCCCATCTCTTCCCCTTCCCAGTCCCATTCCTTCCCCTCCCTCCCCGTCCCATCACTTCACCTTCCCTGTCCAATTCCTTCCCTTCCCTCCCCGTCCCATCACTTCACATTCCGTCCCATTCCTTCCCCTCTCTCCCCGTTCCATCACTCCACCTCCTTCCCTGACCCATTCCTTCCCCTCTCCGCGTCCCATCACTTCACCTTTTCTGTCCTATTCCTTCCCCTCTCTCCCGACCCATCACTCCACCTCCTTCCCTGCTCCATTCATTCCCCTCTCTCCCCGTTCCATCACTTCACCTTCCCTATCCTATTCCTTCCCCTCTCTCTCCGTCCGATCACTTCACCTTCCCTGTCCTATTACATTCACCTCTCTCTCCGTCCCATCAGTTCACCTTCCCTGTCCTATTCCTTACCCTCTCTCCCCGTCCCATCACTTCACATTCCTTGTCCCATTCCCTCCCCTCTCTCCCCTTCCCATCACTTCACCTTCCCTGTCCCATTCATTCTTCTTCCTCTGCGTCCCATCACTTCACCTTCTTCCCTGTTGCATTCCTTCCCCTCTCTCCCCGTCCCATCACTTCACCTTCCCTGACCCATTCCTTCCCCTCTCTCCACGTCCCATCACTTCACCTTCCCTGACCCATTCCTTCCACTTCCTCCGCCTCCCATCACTTCCTCTCCTTCCCTTTTCAATCACTTCCTCTCCCATTCCGTTTCATCACTTACAGCCCCTCCCCATTTCTTCAATAAACCTGCCTCCCAGTCCCATCCATTCCCTTCCCTCCCCGTCCCATTACATCCTCGCCCCATTCCATCACGTCCTCTCCCAGTCCCATCACTTCACCTTCCCTGTCTCATTCCTTACTACGTTTCCGTCCCTTCCGCCCCTCCCCCGAGCCATCACTTATCCTCCCTCTCCAACCCATCACTCCCGATCCTTCCCAGTCCCATCTCTTCCCCTCTGTCCCCGTTCGATCACATCCCCTCCTGCCCTGTTTCATCACTTCCCCTGCCTCCCAGATCCAGCAGATCCCCTCCCTCCGCTTTCCATCACTCCCGCACCCTTCCTGTCGTTTCACTCCTCCTCACCCCGCCTTTATCTTATCCACGTCGGCCACCAGTTTGTGACAGGAACTTCCGCCCCTCCCCTTTTCGTCCGCTATTGAGTCAGCGACTTCGCCACGTTCACAGTCTCATCAGTCCACTCCTCGTCCCATCACTCCTCTTCCTCCAAACCCACCTACCCTCCTCCCCTAAACCCACATGTATGTGCGAATATCTGAGATATCTACATTAGTTCACACAACGACAAAGGTTTTAGAATTAAAGCATATATGCAATACCGTTTTTGCAATCAGTAACACACTCGATCCCGGGATTGCATCCATGGGCCCCGCATGATCCTTCGCCATAGATTCTGTGTGCGACAGTGGCCGGTGTAAGTCAGCGCCTCACTCCATCCCAGGCGGCCACGTTAACCGAGAATGTGCTGTGTGGACACAGGGAATCTCTCAGCCCGGGGACACGGAAATCATAAACTTCTCTCACACGCACCACCCACCACGCAACTTCAGGAAGGCGTGCCGAAGTTCCTGAAGTCTGATCATATCCGCGATGACGGCCAGAAGTCAGAACCTCGTCAGTTTTACAAAGTCGGCAACATCCACTCGATCATCGACTCTCCTTGTAACCGATAAACCATCGGCGTTCTCGTCAAATTCCCTAAACGCATCACTGCATTCTGTTAAACTCGGAATTCCGGCGTCCACCCGAATACCTAGGTTCAGAGACCCGTTGGAAATGAACTGGAAGGGGTCTCATTGGAAGACAGATGGTGCGAGTGAATGGAAAGGGCTGGGTCCCCTTGGGAGTGAAAGGAACGGGTTTGGTCACATTGGGAGTGAACACGAAGGGCTGGGTCACATAGGGAGCAAACGGGAATTGGTAGGTGACATTGGGAGAGAATGGGACGGGTTGGGTTCCATTGGGAGTGAACACGAAGTGCTGCGTCACATTGAGAGAGAACGGGAAGGGGTAGGTCACATTGGAGGTGAAAGGGAAGGGGTGGGGCACAATGGGAGTGAACAGGAAGGGTTGGGTTCAACTGGGAGTGAACGGGGTGGATCACATTGGGAGTGAAAGGGGAAGAGAGGGATCCAGTCGAAATGTTCGGACGACGGGAGCGAATGGGTGGGTGTGCGTCTCGTTAGGGATGCAAATGGATGCAGTGAATGCGAAGGGGTGGGGTTTATTGGGAGTGCGGACGGTGAGAATGAATGGGAACGGGTAGTGTTTATCGGGAATGCGGACGGTGTGAATGAATGGGAAGGGGTAGGGTTTATTGGGAGTGCGGACGGTGAGAATGAATGGGAACGGGTAGTGTTTATCGGGAATGCGGACGGTGTGAATGAATGGGAAGGGGTAGGGTTTATCGGGAGTGCGGACGGTGAGAATGAATGGGAAGGGGTGGGGTTTATTGGGAGTGCGGACGGTGAGAATGAATGAGAAGGGGCAGGGTTTATCGGGAGTGCGGACGGTGAGAATGAATGAGAAGGGGTAGGGTTTATCGGGAGTGCGGACAGTGAGAATGAATGGGAAGGGGCAGGGTTTATCGGGAATGTGGACGGTGAGAATGAATGGGAAGGGGTGGGGTTTATTGGGAGTGCGGACGGTGAGAATGAATGAGAAGGGGCAGGGTTTATCGGGAGTGCGGACGGTGAGAATGAATGAGAAGGGGTAGGGTTTATCGGGAATGCGGACGGTGAGAATGAATGGGAAGGGGTGGGGTTTATCGGGAGTGCGGACGGTGAGAATGAATGGGAAGGGGTAGGATTTATCGGAAGTGCGGACGGTGTGAATGAATGAGAAGGGGTAGGGTTTATCGGGAGTGCGGACAGTGAGAATGAATGGGAAGGGGTAGGGTTTATTGGGAGTGCGGACGGTGAGAATGAATGGGAACGGGTAGTGTTTATCGGGAATGCGGACGGTGTGAATGAATGGGAAGGGGTAGGGTTTATTGGGAGTGCGGACGGTGAGAATGAATGGGAACGGGTAGTGTTTATCGGGAATGCGGACGGTGTGAATGAATGGGAAGGGGTAGGGTTTATCGGGAGTGCGGACGGTGAGAATGAATGGGAAGGGGTGGGGTTTATTGGGAGTGCGGACGGTGAGAATGAATGAGAAGGGGCAGGGTTTATCGGGAGTGCGGACAGTGAGAATGAATGGGAAGGGGCAGGGTTTATCGGGAATGTGGACGGTGAGAATGAATGGGAAGGGGTGGGGTTTATTGGGAGTGCGGACGGTGAGAATGAATGAGAAGGGGCAGGGTTTATCGGGAGTGCGGACGGTGAGAATGAATGAGAAGGGGTAGGGTTTATCGGGAATGCGGACGGTGAGAATGAATGGGAAGGTGTGGGGTTTATCGGGAGTGCGGACGGTGAGAATGAATGGGAAGGGGTAGGATTTATCGGGAGTGCGGACGGTGTGAATGAATGAGAAGGGGTAGGGTTTATCGGGAGTGCGGACAGTGAGAATGAATGGGAAGGGGTAGGGTTTATCGGGAGTGCGGACGGTGAGAATGAATGAGAAGGGGTAGGGTTTATCGGGAATGCGGACGGTGAGAATGAATGGGAAGGGGTGGGGTTTATCGGGAGTGCGGACGGTGAGAATGAATGGGAAGGGGTAGGATTTATCGGGAGTGCGGACGGTGTGAATGAATGAGAAGGGGTAGGGTTTATCGGGAGTGCGGACAGTGAGAATGAATGGGAAGGGGTAGGGTTTATTGGGAGAGCGGACGGTGAGAATGAATGGGAAGGGGTAGGGTTTATCGGGAGTGCGGACAGTGAGAATGAATGGGAAGGGGTAGGGTTTATCGGGAATTCGGACGGTGAGAATGAATGGGAAGGGGTAGGGTTTATTGGGAATGCGGAAGTTGAGAATGAATGGAAAGGGGTGGAGTTTATTGGGAATACGGACGGTGAGAATGAATGGGAAGGGGTGGGGTTTATTGGGAATGCGGACGGTGAGAATGAATGGGATGGGGTGGATCCTATCTGGAATGCAGACAGTGCTCGGACGATGGCAGCGAACAGGTAGTGGTGCATCCCGTTAGGATTGCGGGTGGCGGGAATGAATGAGAGAAGATGGCCTTTGATTGAGAGCGAGGCCTGTGTGAGTGGACGGGAAGGGAAGGCGACCTGTTAGGGGTAGGGACTGTGAGATAGACCGCCAAGGAGTGGGATCTCGTTTGTGCGATGTGACAGTGTTGAGGGAGATCACTCTATGTCTAACCCCGGGAGTCTGTGATGGGACGGTGTGGAGGGAGATTCACTCTGTGCCTGACCCGGGAGTGTGTGATGGGACGGTGTGGAGGGAGATTCACTCTGTGTCTGACCCCGGGAGTGTGTGATGGGACGGTGTGGAGAGAGATTCACTCTGTGTCTGACCCCGGGAGTATGTGATGGGACGGTGTGAAGGGAGATTCACTCTGTGTCTGACCCCGGGAGTGTGTGATGGGACAGTGTGGAGGGAGATTCACTCTGTGTCTGTCCCCGGGAGTGTGTGATGGGACTGTGCGGAGGGAGATTCACTCTGTGCCTAACCCCGGGAGTGTGTGATGGAACGGAGTGGAGGGTGATTTACTCTGAGTTTCACGCCCATATTCCATTCTCCATCCGTCTCGTACTCGGGACCTCAGTGACTCACGTCTGATATTCTAGCCGATATTAACTGTCTGCGGGGTACAGGAGGGGACGGTTAGCCAGGAAGTGGGTTAGGTGGGGATAAGATCCTGGGCACCCAGACTCTGCCAGTCCGATCTCCCTCAGCCTGGAGCTGAGACGCTACTGTGTCAGTGTGAGGAGCTCAAACCCACTGTTGCAGTGCACAGGGTGCGGGGGGCAGCAGAAACCTCAAACAAACTCAAGTCCGACACCAAGGCAGGAAGTTACAGCGGTTTATTGATTTCATCATGGTAAATGTAAATTAAACATTATGTGAGCTGCTGTCTTGCGGTAATAAATAAGCTATTGTAGCGATGTACTACATACAGAGCGAGAGACAACGACACGAAGTCGGTAAATCTCTTCCTGACTCGTTTATTCAAACTGCATGGCGCTGGCATTTAATCCCGAGCGCCCACTCTCTACGGGCTGAAATGACGTCAGAGGTCCATTATCAAAGTCTCACCCCGCGCGCTGGCTAATTGTGAGCGGATGCGCCTGCGCAGAAAGTGGGTCACCACACTGTTCCGGACTCGCTCACAGTCACACAGAATTAACTGACCGGCGACAACGCGTGACCTGTAGATTAATCAGTCCCGTTTCTCTCCGTCGCCCTGCGATACTTATAAAATCAGGGCCGTGTCCGACATCGCTGCAGATCCAGGGTCACTGCCTGGGGATTTGTCAATTTAACATCATTATATCAGCCAGACTGCAGAATGCACCGTCCTCAAGAAAGGGAGCAAAAGGATTCTGTCCCGGGATAATACCAACCCGGGACACCGGTGTGCCAGACTGAGCCCCGGCCCCCGGGCTTCTGCTGTCTGCGTAATTCCCCGGGGTCTCACGCGGTAGAGTCTCGAACCGCACAACCGGCGGTAGTGGCACCGCAGGACAACAGGCGGAAATGCGTCACTGCGGGAGCGCTTCCGATATTACCGAGCTCGAGACAGGAGCAGGTTGCGTTAAAACCGTTGGGAAGGTCCCCCGGCGAGCGGCCATTAATAGTAAGGGCGGGAGTTAACGGGGAGGACGAAGAATCTGCCAAAATGTCCCGATCCCGCGGTCGGGGATGTTCACACATTCAGATGTTCGCAGATCCACTGTCAGTCCGGGTCTGGGATCCTGCAGAGATCTCAGTTCCTTCCTCCCAGTCTCACTGAACCGATTCCCGTCCAGCCTGAAACAGATTGGAGAATAAAAATGAAATGAACTGTTTACACAACAGTGTCAGTAACAGGGGAAGGGGGTTAATGTTTCAATAGCACGCACAGACAAATATCACCGGAAAACCCGCAGATCCGCTAACATATTATCGCGTTGAACATGAACACAAACACTCACAGGATCAGCTTCAGACTCGGGAGGGTCGGTATGAGGCGGCGGAGAGCGGGGACCAATCCGTCTGTCAGAGAGTTTAATCTCAGATTCAGCTCCGTCAGTAATGGGTTTGTACTGAGAGCGGAGACGAGATCCTCGGCACCTGAATCTGTGAGACCGACAGAGTACAGCCTGGAGATGAGAGAGAGTGAGGGTGAAGGATACAGAGATAAGAGACGATACAAATCCACAGTGTTTATCAGTAACACAATTACTGATCACATTAATGTTCAGTGTCAGACACCCAGTGACTGTAAACACAATCTCCCACAGTCTGGAGATGAGAGAGAGTGAGGGTGAAGGACACCGAGAGACAGGAGACGGTACAGATCCCCAGTGTTTATCAGTAACACAATTACTGATCACATTAATGTTCAGTGTCAGTCACCCAGTGACTGTCAACAAAATCTCCCACAGTCTGGTACTGACCACAGTTTCTGTATTTTACACTCCGGGTTCTTCAGAGCCGCAGACACCAGTTTCACTCCTGAATCTCCCAGTTTATTGGCACTCAGGTCCAGATCCGTGAGTGATCGGTTTATAATCAGATCGCTGGCGAGATCCTTGACATCAGAATCTGTGAGACCGACATCGAACAGCCTGGAGATGAGAGAGAGTGAGGGTGAAAGACGCAGAGAGACAGGATACGGTACAAATCCCCAGTGATAATCAGTAACACAATCACTGATCACATTAATGTTCAGTGTCAGACACCCAGTGACTGTAAACACAATCTCCCACAGTTTGGTACTTACCACAGTTTCTGTATTTTACACTCCGGGTTCCTCAGAGCCGAAAACACCAGTTTCACTCCTGAATCTCCCAGATTATTCTTCCCAAGTCTAAACACAAACAGACAAATTGATGAACAAAGTGATACAAACCGTGGGTCTGAGGGAATTTCTCTCACGCGGATATTTCAGGAAACATTAAACCCTTCGGTTAATCACTGATCGGAGTTCCCATCACTGTCAAAGACCCTCACTGCCCAGCTCCAGGGGATTCACAGATTGTCAGTAATTTAGTCTGTCGGAGTGACACTGTAAACCCACGTATTTTGTCTCATTCCCTGAATGATAGAAAAGTGTTCCTGACCTGAGAGGGTCGGAAGGAGCAGGGTTGAAGGGTGGGAGGAAGTCCCACACTGTGAAAGATTTGTGAATGTGGAGAGTGTCGATGGGAGATGCTGCGGGGGATCCCACCTGAGGTAAAGGGATGTGAAGACTGAAGCTGCAGAAGGAAGGGGAATAAAATAGAGTGATCTCACAGGAGAAAGGAAAACACAACCTACAGAAGGAAGCGGGATCTGGAAGAGATCCCAGAGGAGGATGCCGATGGGAAAAGATAATCCGTCAAAACGAGGAGATTCAGAAATAGATTGCACGGGAGGGGTGGGTCACAAATGAGGTCCACAGTCGGCAGAGGAGGTACCCGAATGGGATCTGGGTAACTGCTAGTGAGCCGTCACACGGTTAGTCTGAGGGTGAGAGACACGCACGGAAAAGGGTGGGATAGGACAATCTCTCAATGGTATTTCGTTCCTTCTCACCGGGGCAGTCTGCTGATGGTCTCTTGTTCCTGACAGGGAAGGGTGTGTGAAGCTTTGACCCATCAGTTGCAGTCAGTGTCGACTGGGTGTCAGTAACAATCAGAAGGAACATTGTCAATGGACGTGTCACAGGCAGAGAGAAACACGGCCATTCCTGTGATTTACTACCATTAATCCAACGGCCGTTATTCATTGAAGTCACCAACATCCCACAAAACCTTTATATCCTTGGGTAGTTATTTGTCTCATTATTTGATTTACTGCAATTTATATATAACCGTATAACAGCCATCACAGCCATCTCGGCACGAACGCTTACTCTCACCACATCCCACCGACCTGCACTCAGCCCATAACCCTGCATTCCATTCCTTTCCTGTCCATATACACATACAATTTTGCCTTAAGTAACAATACCGACCCTCCCTCTACCACTTCTACTGGAAGCTTGCTCCACACAGCTAATACACTCTGAGTAAAGAAATTCCCCCTCGTGTTACCCTTAAACTTCTGCCCCGTAACTCCTCTTGTTTGAATCTCCCCTACTCTCAATGCAAAAAGCCTATCCACGTCAACTCTATCTATCTATCCCCCCTCATAATTTTAAATACCTCGATCAAGTCCCCCCTCAACCTTCTGCGCTCCAAAAAATAAAGACCTAACTTGTTCAACCTTTCCCAGCGACTTAGGTGCTGAAACCCAGGTAACATTCTAGTAAATCTCCTCTGCACTCCATCTATTATGTTGACATCTTTCCTATAATTCGGTGACCAGAACTGTACACAATACTCCAAATTCGGCCTTTCCAATGCCTTGTACAATTGTAACATTACATTCCAACTCCTATAATCAATGCTCTGATTTATAAAGGCAATGTATACCAAAAGCTTTCTTCACCACCCTATCCACAATTTTACCAAATTTGAAACAACACAATGGAACAGTTTCATAGTTCAGAGTGAGAGATAAATCAAGTTACCTCAACTCCTGGCACTTGCTCAGCCCGGGTCCCAGCCGCTGGAGTCCTTCACATTGAATGTTGCAGTTCTCCAGGTCGAGATCTTTTATTGTATCACAGAGTCCGATGGCATGAGACAGGACCGCGCAGTCAACCGGGGTCAGTGTCATTCCACTGAATGAAAGTGTTTTCAGAGATCCCAGTGCGGCCTGAGCCAGTCCACGATTCTGAGACTCAAACAGGTAGTGCAATGTGTTCAGGAGTCTCCTTCTACCAATGTCACCCGTGTTTTCACTCTGGCGTTTAACCTCCTCCTTCACCCAGTCAATCACCCGGCAGGTTGTTTGATGAGGAAATGGACCCAGAAACTCCTCCAGGCCCCGAGCTGTCATTGGGTTGGAGAGACCAGCAACAAAGCGGAGAAATACTTCAAATCGTCCATCTGTCGTGTTGTGGGCTTCAGTGAGAAATTTCAAGATATCCCCGGGATGTGGATTCAGGAATTTTGCGACTGCAGCCACAAACTCTTGGATGGTGAGGTGTGGGAATGTGTACACCACGCTCCGGGCGGAATCCTCTCTCTCCAAAAGCTCCATCAGGAACCCGGACAGGAACTGGGAAGGCTGCAGATTGAACTTGATCAAATCTCCGTCTGCAAACACAATCTTCTTCTCGGACACTCCTCTGTAGGCCATCTGACCCACCCTGAGAAACACATCACGGGGGCTCTCAATCTCACGTCCGTGATTTTTCAGGATGTTGTAAATATAGTAGGAATACAGTTGGGTGATTGTCTTGGGAACCCGCTGCGGGTCCCTAACTCTTTGTGTGAAGAAGGGGCCCAGTGCCAGAGCGAGGATCCAGCAGTAGGAGGGGTTGTAGCTCATGGTGTACAGGATCTCGTTCTCCTGCACGTGTTTGAAAACAGCTGCTGCCACCGTTTGATCTTCAAAATGCCTGATGAAATATTCCTTCCGTTCCTCACCAACAAATCCGAGGATTTCAGACCAAACACTGATCTCAGCCTTTTCCAATAAATGTAACGCAGCGGGACGGGTGGTCACCAGCACTGAACACCCTGGGAGCAGCTTGTGCTGTATTAAACTGTACACAATGTCAGACACTTCACACCGCCACTCGGGATCTGTGCACTGGTACCTGGGATCTGTGTCTCTCCGACTGTCCGCAAAATCGATTCTGTGTTTGAATTCATCCAAACCATCGAATATAAACAGCAATCTCTCCGGGTTCTTCCAGACCTCTCTCAGGATATTCCCAAAGTATGGATACTGATCCAGAATTAGTTCCCTCAGGTTTATTCTGCAGTTAATGGAGTTTAAATCTCGGAATTTGAAACAGAAGACAAAGGGGAATTGTTGGTATATTTTCCCTGTGGCCCAGTCGTAAACAATCTTTTGTACCATTGTTGTTTTCCCGATCCCCGGGACTCCGGCCATTGCTACCGAGCATCCCGAAGTTAATCGTGTGAAGAATCTTTTCATTTTGTCCCGAAAACTATGTGAGTAACTATTCTGAAACAGATGATCAATATGGACTTTCTCCAGCTCCCTGCGGAGATGTTTGTGTTTCCACTCCTCGTGGTCTCTGCCTCTTGCCAGCAGCTCATGTTCCACCAGTCTCCGATCTCGAACAGTAGAAATGACCGTGAGCTCAGCGTATCGATCAAGCAGCTGGAAAACCTTCACCTTCTCCCTCATCAGGATCGTGTTCACTCTCAGTGTTTCAGTTTGTGTCCGCAGAGTCTCCTTGTGTTTCTGTTGAACATCTGAGGACGGACAGAAGTAGGTGATCAAAGCCTGATCTGATGAACACGGAACACCCACTTATTTCCCCTAATTAAAAAAAAAAAGAATTGTTTGGGTGAAGTCGGGGAATTAGAGATCAGAGTGTGTGAAAATGAACGATTTCCCAGAAACGTCTCTGATCTCATTCAGATCCGCTGTTCGTGTTTGCAAATTCCCCGGGGTTCCAAGTACCAAGTGGACACGTGATTCTGGAGAGGAGAATGTTGTGTGGAGTTGGGATTTCACTGCTTTCACTGTTCAGCTTATGCTGAACTCTGCAACACTGCAGACGGTAGAAGTGGGTGCGGGGGGCGTACCGTTCTGGATACTGTTTGTGGGGATGACCTACCAGGGACAAGTTGCAGTGGTTGCGTCTCTGGCACCGAGACTGGATCCTCAGCTCAGAAGGGAAGGAGGGTAAAGAAAGAGGGTGAGTAGCCGGATGTCGTGGTCCAAGTAGGGACCAATGACGTGGATAGGAAGAAGGTGGAGGTCCCGCAAAGACGGTTTAAGGATAAAGGTGCAAAATTGAAGGACAGGACTTTCAGGGATGCAATCTCAGGATGAGCCTGCTACGTGCCAGTGAGGCTAGAAATAGGGAGATAATGCAGCTAAATACGTGGCTACGGAGTTGTTGTAGGAGGGAGTGCTTCATGCTTCTGGAAAATTGGGCCTTGTTACAGTGACGGTGGGTCCTGTTTCGACGGGACGTGTTGCACCTGATCTGGAGGGGGACTAGCATCCTTAGGGCAAGGTTTGCTATTGCTGCTCAGGGGATTTGGACGATACTTTCAGGTGGAGGAAAACCAGAGTGCCAGAGCACATCCTGAGGTGGAAGAGGATACTGGGGAGAGCTGCAAATATATTGCATGGTGTAAAGCCAGATCTAACATAAACAGGCTTTGAAGCAGGATAAAGTGTATAAAGGTAGCAAGGCAGAAGGGCTAAAGTGCGGGTATTTCTTTGCAAGAAGCATGAGGAGCAAAGGTGAAGAAATGTGAGCTGGCAGGAATTGTTTCTCAATATTCCCGGATTCCAGTCTTTTATAAGGGATACGGGGGGGGGGGGGGTTGGGTAAGAGGGGTGGCATTAATGGTCAGGTATATTATTACAGCTACAGAATGTTTAGGTAATGTAGCAGGAATCGCTTTTGAGTCAGTATGGGCGGAAGGCAGGAACTGGAAGGGAGCAGTTACTCTATTGGGAGAATTCTATAGGCCCCCTAGTAGCAGCAGAGTACCGAGGAGCAGATTGGGGGGCAGATTTTGGAAACGTGCAATAATAACAGGGTGTTCATCATGGGTGACTTTAACTGCTCGAGCATTGATTGACACTGATTAGTTCCGATAGTTTAGATGGGACAGAATTTTTTAAGTGTTTCCAGGACGGATTCCTGTCACAGTATGTTGATAGGCCGACTAGCGGGAATGCCATATTAGATCTAGTATTAGGTAACGGACCGGGTCAATTCACAGATCTCTCAGTGGGTGAGCATCTGGGGACAGTGTACACCGATCCCTGGCCGTTAGCATTATCATGAACAAGAATACAATGAGAGAGGGCAGGATTTTTTTTTAATTGGGGAAGGACAAGTTATGAGGATATAAAGCTAGAACTTTCGGGTGTGAGTTGGGATTCTTTTTTTGCATGGAAATGTACTATGGACATGTGGTCGGTGTTTAGGGATGTCTTGCAGGATGTTAGGGATAAATTTGCCCCGGTGAGGAAGATTAGGAATGGTAGGGTGAAGGAACCATGGGTGACAAGTGAGGTGGAAAAGGTAGTCAGGTGCAAGAAGGCAGCATGGTTTAGGAAGCCACGATGAGATAGTTCTATAGAGGATCAGAGGGTAGCAAAAAAGGGGCTTAAGGAGGCGCTGAGGAGAGGAAGAAGGGGGTAAGAGAAGGCCTTTGCGAGTAGGGTGAAGGAAAACCCCAAGGCATTCTTCAATTATGTGAAGAACAAAAGGATGACAGGAGTGAAGAAAGGACCGATTAGAAATAAAGGTGGGAAGATTAGCCTGGAGATTGTGGAAGTGAGCGTGGTCCTCAATGAATACATCTCTTCGGTATTCACCACTGAGGGGGAACGATGGCGATGAGGACAATATGAGTGAGGTTGATGTTCTGGAGCATGTTGATACTAAAGAAAGGAGGTTTTGCAGCTGTTAAAATACATCAGGACGGATAAGTCCCCGCCCTGACGGAACATTCCCCACGAGGCCAGCGAAGATATTGCGGAGTGTCTGGCTAGGATCTTTCTGTACTGGTTATACACACGAATGGTACCGGAGGATTGGAGGGAGGCGAATGTTATACCCTTGTTCAAAAAAGGCAGTAAGGGTAGCCCGGATAGCTATAGACCAGTGAGCCTTACGTCTGTGGTGGGAAAGCTGTTGGAAAAGATTCTTAGAGATAGGATCGATGGGCATATAGAAATCATGGTCTGATCAGGCACAGTCAGCATGGCTTTGTGAAGTGCAGATCGTATCTAACACGCCTTATATAGATCTTTGAGGATGCGTCCAGGCATATAGATGAGGATAGTTCAGTGGATGTGATCTACATGTATTTTAGTAAGACATTTGTCAAAGTTCCACACTGTAGGCTTATTCAGAAAGTCAGAAGGCATGGGATCCAGGGAAGCTTGGCCAGTTGGATTCAGAATTGGCTTGCCTGCAGAAAGAAGAGTGTCATGGTGGAGGGAGTACATTCAGATTGGAGGGTTTTGACTCGTGGTGTCCCATAAGGATCGGTTCTGGAACCTGTACTTATCATGATTTTTATTAAAGACCTGGATGTGGGGGTAGAAGGGTGGGTTGGCAAGTTTGCAGACGACCCAAAGCTTGGTGGTGTTGTGGATAGTGTAGAGAATTGTCGAAGATTGCAGAGAGACATTGATAGGAGGTAAAAGTGGGCTGAGAAGTGGCAGATGGAGTTCAATCCGGAGAAGTGTGAGGTGGTACACTCTGGAAGGACAAACTCCATGGTAGAGTACAAAGTAAATGGCAGGATACTTGGTAGCGTGGAGGAGCAGATGAATCTGGGGGTACATGTCCACAAATCCCTGAAAGTTGCCTCACAGGTAGATATGGTAGTTAAGAAAGCTTATTGTGTGATAGCTTTTATAAGTCCAGGGATAGAGTTTAAGAGTCACGGGGTAATGGTGCAGATCTGGTTAGGTAACACTTGGAGTACTGCGTGCAGTTCTGGTCGTGTCACTATAGGAAGGATGTGGAAGCATTAGGAAGGATATAGACTACAATTGACTGGATGCCTCCTGACTGGAGAGTATGGATTACGATCATAGATTAAGGGAGCTAGGGCTTACCTGTTTGGAGGATGAGAGGAGACATGATAGAAGTGTATAAGATATTAAGAGGAATAGATAGAGTCGACAGCCAAATCCTATTCACCAGGGCACCACCGCTCAGAACAATAGGACCTGTAAGGTGTGGGAAGATCAAGGTGGATAAAAGAGGAAGTTTTTTCACTCAGAGAGTGGTTGGTGCGTGGAATGCGCTGACTGAGCCAGATACAAAAGTGAATTTTAAGAGACAGGTATATTGAGTAATTTAAGGTGGGGGGTTATATGGAAGGCACGGTTTAAAGGTCGGCTCAATATTATTGGCGGAAGGGCCAGGCAGTTCTATACCTTTCAATGTTCTATATTCTATGCTTCATTTTTGACTGACGGGAATGTCTGTTCAGCAAACTCATTGATTACTCCACGTGCACAGCCGAAGACCCGGACGGTAAAAAGGTGTTCTGAACAAAAGCAAATGGTTATCCGTCCGACAGTCACAACACAAGGAGCGTCGCCTGAACACTGACAGTCTCAAAACATGCCTCTAAAAACAAGTATTCAGGCTCTCAGTGTCATGGTCCTGTCCGTGAAATCGGCATTCCGGTTCACGGTTCGGTCCAAGTTCCTTATTCCAGTTTTTCCGAGTTCCCCAGTTTCTGTTGAGGCAGCTGATTCTCGTTTGGGCTGGCCTCATGAATAGCTTCAGGATTCAGCCTCTGGCTGCCGGATTGATCCTGTCCAAACCCACTGTGTGTGTCCCTTCCCTTCACCTTTCGCCTCGAGCCCTGCCTTGCCTCTCCTCGACTCTGCCTGGAGCCTTGCCTCGACTTGCCTGTGTCTGGAGCCTCGTCTATGTCCAGGCCTTCGCTCGGTAGGTTCGGCCGAATTGCCGCTACCTAGCCTTGGGAACTGTCGCGTCGTGTTCAGGGTTTTGTGAAAATAGCCTCGGCCCTGCTCCCTAACCCAAGGAGGGGTCCCGGCTCTGTGTTCAATTTTATGAGTCCCGGATATACGACCTGTACCCAAGGAGGGGAACAGCTCTGTGT
Source organism: Hypanus sabinus (assembly GCF_030144855.1). Lineage (NCBI taxonomy): Eukaryota > Metazoa > Chordata > Chondrichthyes > Myliobatiformes > Dasyatidae > Hypanus > Hypanus sabinus. The sequence continues at coordinate 208,680 of NW_026779742.1, forward strand.
TCTGTGTTACGAGTCACGGCCCTCCAACCTGTACCCAAGGAGGGGACCTACTCTGTGTTTTGTGTTACGAGTCACGGCCCTCCAACCTGTACCCAAGGAGGGGACCTACTCTGTGTTTTGTGTTATGAGTCACGGCCCTCCGACCTGTACCCAAGAAGGGGAACAGCTCTGTGTTCTGTGTTATGAGTCACGGCCCTCCAACCTGTACCCAAGGAGGGGACCTACTCTGTGTTTTGTGTTATGAGTCACGGCCCTCCGACCTGTACCCAAGGAGGGGACCTGCTCTGAGTTCTATGTTATGAGTCACTGCCCTTCGACCTGTACCCAAGGAGGGGACCTGCTCTGTGTTCTGTGTTATGAGTCCCTACCCTCCGACCTGTTCCCAAGGAGGGGAATAGCTTTGTGTTCTGTGTTATGAGTCACGGATCTACGACCTGTACCCAAGGAGGGGACCTGCTCTGTGTTCTGTGTTATGAGTCCCGGAACTACGACCTGTACCCAAGGAGGGGACCTGCTCTGTGTTCTGTGTTATGAGTCCGGGCCCTACATCCTGTACCCAAGGAGGGGTCCTGCTCTGTGTTCTGTGTTATGAGTCCCGGAACTACGACCTGTACCCAAGGAGGGGACGTGCTCTGTGTTCTGTGTGATGAGTCCCGGCCCTACGTCCTGTACCCAACGCGGGGACCTGCTCTGTGTTCTGGGTAATGAGTCCCGGACCTACGTCCTGTACCCAAGTAGGGGACCTGCTCTGTGTTCTGTTTGAAGAGTCCCGCCCTCGGTCCTGTGCCCAAGGAGGGGACCTGCTCTGTGTTGTTTGTTATGAGTCCCTGCCCTACGACCTGTACCCAAGCAGGTATCCCAGCTCTGTGTTCCATGTTCCTATCTCTTCCTCCACCAAGGCTCTAGGTACTTGTCATGTCTATGTGCCTCGGTCAACACAGGAGTACCGTGCCTTGCCCGGTGCTGGGACTCCCTTGTCCTTTGCTGGGGTTCCCTTGTCCAGGAGTCTCATGCCCAGTCCTGTTGTCTCTCCCTCGACCAAGGTTCTGGGTTCTCGTCACGTCATATGCCTCGCTCAGCACAAGAGATCCTTGGCCAGTTCTATGCTAGGATTCCCCCGTCCTGTGCTAAGTTTCCCTTGTCCCGTCCAAGAGTCTCTGGTCCCTGCCTGTGCCTCTCCTCGTCCTGTAGCCTCGGCCTGCCCTCGCCTTGTTCTGGAGTCCGATCCCGAGTCAAGACCCAGGTTCTGGGTCCATGTCCAGTCTCTGGCTCGGAGTCCAAGGCCAGGCTCCTAGTTCCCAGTTCCATGTCCTGGTTCCGCTATCCTCGTCAAGTCCTATCCCAGGCCCGGAATCCTTGACTCGTCCGGGGCCTGTGTCATATCCAGCGTCCTTTCGGCCCCATTGCCTTTGGTTCCTTCTCACGCCTAGTCCTGTTCCTGGTAGTTCAGTGTCTGTGTCTTGCTTTTGGGACTACTCCCAATGACACTCAGAGTGAATTAAAGACTTTGAAATATCCAGTCCATCGCTTACCTTTCAGATGCTTGGGTACTTCAGATAAACCCCGCTCAGTGTCCATGTAGGCGAACTGGCCGTCACCTGTTCAAATAGATTAACCTGCATGAGGTCTGTTCTGTGAAATACTGGAAATTCATCAGTATTTACATCTGTAACACACAGTGTATGGTTCACCCTACCATGTTCCCGTATTTCATTCAGTATTCTGCTAAGCTTCGGTAAATGGTGATGTAATTTCACAAAGGATTCCCACATCACCCTCTGGGCCCCCGAGCCCTTCTCCATCACCAGATCCAGGAGGAGTTTGGAAGCGCCCGCTCGATTTGCCTTCTCCGCCAGCTCAGTCACGCTCTGTAATGAACAATGAGGAATATGTTGAGTAGCGGAGGGGTGGGTACAAATCTACCCTGAACATGGACTGACCCACCGCATTCTACTCGCTGTAAATCAGTTACAGCCATTGAAGTGTTCATAGCGGGGTGAAGATTTTGAAAGATGCGAGCCGGCTCAGTCAGGAGTTCCTGCACGCAACAGATGGCGGGGTTATTATCTACTTGACGGGTTTTAAGAAGAGCACGCATAGCGTGAGTGAGCCAGAAATAGAGTGGGGATTTGAGGTTTTGTGTCAGAGAGGGTTCAGTGCGGAGAGGCCGAGGCTTTAGGTAGATTTTGGGTAATACTTTCCCTCTTTTTCATGATTAGAACAGTGGGAATGCCAGGCAGAATAGTCCAATGCTCATCCTACAGGATGCAGCAAGACAGGGGTAGCCTGACAACTTCTCCTTCAGGCTTTTCCTCCAGCTGCAGCTTCTTGCAGACTGTGCTGAGGAATTGGAGCTGGGGCTGGATGAACCCACGATCACTCAGAATGCTAAAAGTTTGACTGACAGACTGTTCAGGGACGGAGATATACTCAAGGCGTAGTCAGTAGGTAATTGTGTAAATGTCAGGAGGGGGGCAGGGGATAGGCAACCACTACCGAAAACTCCTCTGCAACAGGTATACAGCTTTCTGCTTCGGGGTGTTGCCTAGCAGAGGGAAGCTACTGAGACTATGCCTCTGGTACAGAGTTTGGTTTTGCGACTCACAAGGGATGAGAAGTGGTGAGCTGCGCTGACAGGGGGAGTTCAATGGTCAGGAGAACAGGCTGGAGATTCTCTTTACGAGAAGGAGACTTTTGGATGAAGTCTTGCCAATGTCAGGGATATCTTCCGTCGAGTCTGACACATTCGTAAGGGCAGGATGAGTTGTCAGAGGTCGTGATCCACGTTGGCACCAATGACAAGAGTAGGAAATCTGATGAGGTCCTGCAAAGTGAGCTTATGTCGTTAGATGCTAAACTAAAGGGCAGGAACTCCAGGGTTCTGTTCTCAGCACGTGCGAGTGAGGTCTGAAATAAAACGATAATACAGTCTAATGTGTGGCTGATCAGATGTTGCATTATGGAAGGCTTCAGGTGGAGAGGCTGTGTAGGAAAAATGTTGTTAAGCCATTTTCCAGAGTCAGGACATTAAAGGGTGAACATGGTGAAACTAATGTTCCAAGTTGCGTATTATTTCAATGCAAGGATTATTGTTGGACAGGCAGGTGAGCTTAGAGCGTGGATCAGCACATTGGATTACAACATTACAAAACGTCCGATGCGAAAGTGTTGCGTGCTAGATAATGTTCAGCTGTTTGAGAAAGCTGTAGGAATAAGCCAGGGAATTTCAGGTCGGACAGCCTGACACCAGTGGTGGTAAAGTTATTGGTAGTTATTAGAGAAACTCGATATAAGTATTTGGATGGGCAAGGATTGATTAGGAATTGTCAATACTGATGTGTACCTGGTAGATCCTGTCTAAACAATCTTAGAGATTCTCGGGTAAATTACCAAGCAAGTAATGAAGTCAGTGGATGTTGTCTACAGGAACTGCAGCAAGATCTTTGACAAGTCCATCATAGGAGCCCGGTCAGTACGATTAAGTCGCTTCTTAGTCATTACATGAAAGTAAGTTAGTTTACATATTGGGTTTGTGAGATAAGCTAAGACAGGTAGTGGAGGTTTGCTTTCTGACTGGAGGCTTATGAGTAAGTGTTGTGCTTCGGGGACCTGTGCTGTGTCTGATGTTGTCTGTCATTTATATCATCCATCAACACTGTATGATAATGTGATAAAGAGGGTCAGCAAATCTGTGGATGACACCAAAGTAGGGACAGCGAGGAAGGTTATCAAAGCTTCCAGCGGGAGTTAGAACATCCGGAAAAGGGTGGATTAAAATTATCAGTTAGAATTTAATGAGGACAAGTGTGAGGTGTTGCATTTTTTTTTTTTTGTGGACAAAGCACGATAGCACGAATAAATTTATTGGTAGGACATTGAGCAGTTTGCTAAGTCCAAGGTATCAAGGAGTAGAGATCAAAAATTTCTTGAAACTGTTGTCAAAAGTAGATAGCGTTGTAAAACCTTAAGGGCGTGGGTCTTCATAAATCAAAGTTTTGAATACAGAAATTAGATTAGAGGCAGATTTATTAGAGTTGTTAGGGAGATTTTAAAATAATTTGACGGGGAGTTGGGAACCAGAGTGTTAGGGATGAGAATGGGGAAACATAGATGATAGAAAGGATACGCAGGAGGTAAGGACAATCACAACCATTGGCTTGAGTTACAGGGTAATAGACGCGTTGTGCCGTTAACACAGAGAGCAACAAAGGCTCGACTGAAAGTGTTATACTTGAATGCACACAACTACAAAAAATATAATAGACATTCTTGAAATTCAGCTAAATATTTGCAAGTATGACATTGTGGCCATTCCTGAAACTTGGCTAAAAGATGGCTGCAATTTGGAGCTGAAATTCCAAGGATATATGGTATATCGGAACGATTGGATAGTAGGTAGAGGGGGTTGTGTGGCCCTGTCTACATGAAAAAAATATTAAATCATTAGAATGTGTTGAGATAGGATCGGACAGTGTAGAAACTCAATGGGTTGAGGTAAGAAATAGCAAGGGTAAAAGGACCCTAATGGCAGTTGTATACAGGCCTCCAAACAGCAGCCGGGATGTGATTACAAATTACAGCAGGAGATATAAAAGACGTTGTCAAAGGTCAACGTCATGATAATCGCTGGCGATTTTATATGATAGAGGATTGGAAACACCTGGCCACTACTGGACATCAAAAGAGGAAATTTGTAGATTGTCTGAGACATGGCTTTTTTAGAACTGCTTGTTGTTGAGTCCACTTGGGGATCGGGAATTGGGAATATTTTAAAAGCTTGGAGAAGAAAACTAAAAAAGGACATTTGTCAGGAAAAGATGAATTATGAAAGGAAACTGGCGACTAACGTCAAAGAAGATACCTAAAGTATTTTTAAAGTATATATCGTGTAATCAGAGCTGTGGGTAGATATGGGACCAATAGAAAATAACTTTGTAAATATTGTAGTGAGACACGCAGAGGTGGCAGAGGAACTGAATGTGTATTTTGCATCAGTCTTTACAGTGGAAGAAGTCTGCAGTTCACCGGACATTCAAGAGTCTCAGGGAAGTGAAGAATGTGCAGTTTAAATTACGACTGGGAAGGTGCTCAGGAAGCTTAATGGTCTGAGAATGGATAAATCTCTTGGACCTGATGGAATGCACCCTCAGGTTCTGAAGGAAGTAGCTGGAGACATTGCGGAAACATTGACAATGGTTGTTCATTAGTCGATAGATTCTAGCATTGTCCACGATGACTGGAAAATTGCAAATGTTACTGATCTATTTAAGAAGGGTGGACGACAGTAGAAAGGAAACTATAGACCTGTTAGCCTGACATCAGTGGTTGGGAAGTTGTAGGAATCGATTGTTAGGAATGAAATTACGGAGTAGCTGGAGGCACAGAAAAAGTTAGATCAGTGAGGACTAGATGGGCCAAAGAGCCTGTTTCTGTGCTGTACTGTACTGTAGAGTTCAATGTAGGTCGAAGTATGAGAGGGTCATTGTTGATTTTCCCTGGCGTAACTGCTGGTGAACCACAGAAGGTTCACACTTCATTGCCAGGCTCCATGAGGGGTCCAGTGTCAGCAGACAGCTGGGAATTGGCAGTGAGGAGCAGACAACAAATTCTGATCTTCTGTGCACGTGTAGTAACGTTGAGAAAGAGGTTTGGATCGAAATTGTCGGCTGTCTCCTGTGGAACGTCGAGTTCGGTATGGTCTGCCTGGCAATAGGTGAATGCATTCCAGTATCAGAAGGACGACTGTTAAGCTGTTTATTTGTAATTCTGTGTTAGCTTTAGATGCTTGGAATATTTCCAGTGATACTGATTTTGCACTTTTCAATGTTAATAGTATATGTGGTGGTAGTTACAAACTCAGAGTGGAACATTCACAAGGATCAGAAAGTAATGGAACCAAGAGGCATGTTGTGATATTAACCAACAAAACGGATCAGCAGTTTAACAGAGACGAGATTCAGTTCTGTCTGGTTCAATTGATGATGGGCTTTAAGGAAGACTCGAGAAATGAGCTGAGAAATTAATCACTATAATTTTGATTTGTGAGAAACCCGAGATTTATCAGGAGAATACAGACTAATGAATGACCCTTAAGGTCGCGGATTGGGAGCATGATGTGACGTCAGAGAAAGAGGTGTAAAGTGGTTATCTGTCCACTTGCAAAGTCCGTCAAGAGTCACACACTAAAGTCACCTGTCAATCATTGTCTGCATCCTAACCTGTCCAAAACTGAAAGTGTTCGGAAAACTGGTCAGAGGTTTGTAGTGATGAATAAAGGCTCAGTGTATCCGCAAACGAAAACTCTTTTCTTGATGTTGACCACAAACATTGTAGGATTTTCATAGCCCAGAGGTGCCGTTACACCGGTTCAGTCGGTCTATGATAAATTCAGTAGAATCTACACTCAGTGTACTTCCCTCTCACTTACGTGATACTCTTGCCCGGTGAAGTGATCATCGCCCATTAACATGAAGCCGACTCCCTCCACACGCTCCTCAATCGCCTGCTCCAGTCGCTTCTTGTAGAATCTCGTCAACCGGAACAGTTGGTGATCATCACAATTTGACAGGAAGGCGGAGATGGCCGAGTTCAGATCTGTAGTCAGTCACAGAACATAAAATAGTAGATGTACACGATGCCAATTTAAACCAGTCCCTTCTTCAGGAACATGGTCAATATCCCTCTGTTCCCGGCCTAAGCATGAGTTCAAACGTTTCTTAGATGCTGCCGAGAGTCCGTTTCTAGTCCCTCCCTCGGCAGCACATTCCAGAAACTGATCTATTTCTAAAGACAACATGCTTCCTAGATCCCTTTTGAACTTTCCCTTCTAAACTTAATCCTATTTGCTCGGGTATATAACATTTGCCCTGAGTTACAGACTAGCTGCCTTAGCTATGCCTATCATAAATTCACACGTTTCTCTGAGAAAAGGTCTCAGTGTCCACCGGTCCGGAGAAAGCAACCCAAGTTTGTTCGACCTCTTCTGGAAGCCAATATTCTGTAATCATTGCTACACACATCTGCATTCTCTCCAGACACTCCACATGATTCTCGCGATGTGTTTATCAGATCAGTGCACAATATCGAATGTATTTCTTAACCAAAATTCCTCCAGATACAACACAATTTTCAAAAATGCATACTCACACCTCCCACTTGCCGTTGCACGCTGGCAATTGTGTTGCCAATTTCAGGAAACTAAGCACATCCATCACAAGACCCGTCCGTACATCAATCTTGCTAACGGTCCCAGCAAACACTGTGCAAGTTACTCGCGAAGTTCACCTCCCAAAGTTTAACTCCTCATATTTGCCCTAATTCATTTTACCTGGTGACTGTCTGTTCATATTTATAATTGGATGCTTAACATTTCGACAACAGTCTCAAATTTACAAGACAGCGCCAACTTCTGTAAATCGACGAATCAGTCCACCCATGTGATTATGTAATCGTTTTGCGTAATGCATAGTTTATTACTAATTTATATACATCACACACGACGCATGGCGAAGCAGTGACCCTTGCGGACACGGCTAGTCACAGACCTTCACCCAAAAGAATGCTCCTCTAGTCCTGACTCTACTTTATGTCAGCGAGACATCTTTGAAATCAATATACAAAGTTTCTGCTTAACATTCCTGAACCAGAAATCTCGATTGTTGATTTCCCTCTTGAGATGCGGCCTCACCTGCTGTCCGTCCAGCATTGTGTGTGTTGCCTTCTTTACTTACTCTCTTGTTTCAATTTTATCCCGTTCACCATATATTGGTAGCTCACTCAGATTCCCTGTTTAAAATTTATCCTGCTCGCTGTCTCCTGCACCTAGCCCATTCTCCCACCGTTCTTTAACTTGGCCACAGAAAGCAGACTGCGGGAAACAGCCCGCACCTCCACTGTCCGGCAACCCAAAAATCCGGGGAGAATTCAGCATTTCCCTTCCCAAAGAGAAAACAGCATCTGTTTCTCTCACTGGCTGTCGGAGGCGTTTCCCACATCAGGGCGTCCCAAATACTGTCAGGAATTCCATCTGCTCCCTGGACTGTTACATTGCCCGCTGGTGTATTCCTGTCTGAGTGTTACCCACACCCGCCTTATTCAAGAGCTCCTTCTCCTTTCAGTCAGGTGAAGATTTGCCCGGAGTTATTCGGCTATTTCCGTTGTTAGGTCCCTGCGCTGGACCTGATGAATTGTTCCATCGCTCAAGGCCGCTTTACCAGTGCGATCAAAGACCCCGTTTGCTATCACTGCTTGTGCCCCTTTAGCGCCCACGTTTATTACTCTGAATTATTGATGATTCGACTAGACGTGTACCATGATGACAGAGTTTTAACGAGAAAGAGCCCAGTGAGCATACCTGTGTCCATTTTGAATCTGACTGACGTTGCTTGCTTGCCGTCTGCTTGTCCGCCTTCCGGGTGGAAGGAAGTACCACCTGCTGGCTATTATCTGCAGCAGAAATAAACCAGAGTGAGTCAGTTCCTTTGCCCTTCATAATTTAAAACACTTCTCTAAGGTCGCTGCTCAGTTTCCTACATTCCAGGAAGTAAGGACATAGAGTGGCATCCTCTCCCCAGCACTGAGGCCTTCTGGCCCTGACAGCACACTCACAAATCAGCCCTGCACTGCTTCCACTTTCATCAGGCCTTTTCAAACGGGGTGGCTGGAACTATAATTTGTATTGCAAACACAGTCTCACCAACGACTTATAAAACGGCCCGACTGTGGTTAACAGAACTCTTTGCAGTTGGAACTACCCGGTTTCAATTTCTGAAAGTTTTTGAGAGTTTGCAGTTTCTCACCGCGATCGTATGGTTATCCTCCGGGTGATCCAGTTTCACCCCAGTCTTAAGACGTGTAGGTGTGCAGCTTGTAAATTGTCCTGCGACAAGGTTAAATCAGGGGACTTACTGGGCTGATGTTATCTCACAGAAAATAATGTCCCAACTCCTGCACTCAGTGCCCTGACTGCTGAAGGACAACTTGACAAACACCCCTTCACAGCCCAGTGTCGCCGCATTGAGTGAACAAATCAGTTCCTCTGGTCTCTGGCAATCTCAGACCATGAGCCGCTTGTTGCAATATTCAGAATGAAACTGAAGACCATCAGGAAAACCAACATACCAGAATAGTGTTAGAAATATAGCAATATAGAAACCATAAATCATTAAATAACAGTAAGTGGGATCAGTCCAGGAGTAGCCTATGGGCTCAGGGTGCCTGACACTCCGAGGGAGGAATTGTAAAACTGCCGGATGAAACATTAACAGCCTCAGACATGCGGGTGATGCGACTCCAATGGCTGAAAGTGAGAAGGATCTGCGGAAGCTTCTAATGAGCGTGAGAGAAGAAAGTGGGAAAGTTGTCTTGTTCCTCAATATTAAGTTCACCGGCCAGCCCTATCAACTTCGTGGTAATAAATGGAAAGGAAGTAGAAGCAGTAACAGATTTTGTCGGTTCAAAGATTTGTATAGATGGTAACTAGAGCCACGAAATTAAAAAAAAAAACAAACAAAAAAAAAACTCTTGTTTCCGGACAGGGCAGCAATGGGAAAATTAGATAAAATTCTAAAGCGCAGGGACATGACATCGCTTACGAAGAATCGTAGAGTCGGGTCTATGGTATTTCCAGTTGCGATGTATGGCTGTGAGAGCTGGACTGTTAGTGAGGCTGATTATAAAACAATCGACGACTTTGAAACTGGATGCTGAAGGAAAGTGTTAAGAGTGCATCCGACAGCAAGAAGATCGGACAAGCCAATGCTTGAAGAAGTGGAGCCAGACAGCTGACGAGGAGGATTGAAAATCTCCAGTGGGTTGGCCACGTGTGGTGCGCGCGAGGGCAGTGGGAGGGGCGGTGAGCTGGTGCGCGCGAGGGCAGTGGGCGGGGCGGTGAGCTGGTGCGCGCGAGGGCAGTGGGCGGGGCGGTGAGCTGGTGCGCGCGAGGGCAGTGGGCGGGGCGGTGAGCTGGTGCGCGCGAGGGTAGTGGGCGGGGCGGTGAGCTGGTGCGCGCGAGGGCAGTGGGCGGGGCGGTGAGCTGGTGCGCGCGAGGGCAGTGGGCGGGGCGGTGAGCTGGTGCGCGCGAGGGCAGTGGGCGGGGCGGTGAGCTGGTGCGCGCGAGGGCAGTGGGCGGGGCGGTGAGCTGGTGCGCGCGAGGGCAGTGGGCGGGGCGGTGAGCTGGTGCGCGCGAGGGCAGTGGGCGGGGCGGTGAGCTGGTGCGCGCGAGGGCAGTGGGCGGGGCGGTGAGCTGGTGCGCGAGGGCAGTGGGCGGGGCGGTGAGCTGGTGCGCGCGAGCGCAGTGGGCGGGGCGGTGAGCTGGTGCGCGCGAGGGCAGTGGGCGGGGCGGTGGGCCGGTGCGCGCGAGGGCAGTGGGCGGGGCGGTGAGCTGGTGCGCGCGAGGGCAGTGGGCGGGGCGGTGGGCCGGTGCGCGCGAGGGCAGTGGGCGGGGCGGTGAGCTGGTGCGCGCGAGGGCAGTGGGCGGGGCGGTGAGCTGGAGAGCGCGAGGGCAGTGGGCGGGGCGGTGAGCTGGTGCGCGCGAGGGCAGTGGGCGGGGCGCTGAGCTGGTGCGCGCGAGGGCAGTGGGCGGGGCGCTGAGCTGGTGCGCGCGAGGGCAGAGGGCGGGGCGCTGAGCTGGTGCGCGCGAGGGCAGTGGGCGGGGCGGTGAGCCGGTGCGCGCGAGGGCAGTGGGCGGGGAGGTGAGCCGGTGCGCGCGAGGGCAGTGGGCGGGGAGGTGAGCTGGTGCGCGCGAGGGCAGTGGGCGGGGCGGTGAGCTGGTGCGCGCGAGGGCAGTGGGCGGGGCGGTGAGCTGGTGCGCGCGAGGGCAGTGGGCGGGGAGGTGAGCTGGTGCGCGCGAGGGCAGTGGGCGGGGCGGTGAGCTGGTGCGCGCGAGGGTAGTGGGCGGGGCGGTGAGCTGGTGCGCGCGAGGGCAGTGGGCGGGGCGGTGAGCTGGTGCGCGCGAGGGCAGTGGGCGGGGCGGTGAGCTGGTGCGCGCGAGGGCAGTGGGCGGGGCGGTGAGCTGGTGCGCGCGAGGGCAGTGGGCGGGGCGCTGAGCTGGTGCGCGCGAGGGCAGTGGGCGGGGCGCTGAGCTGGTGCGCGCGAGGGCAGAGGGCGGGGCGCTGAGCTGGTGCGCGCGAGGGCAGTGGGCGGGGCGCTGAGCCGGTGCGCGCGAGGGCAGTGGGCGGGGAGGTGAGCCGGTGCGCGCGAGGGCAGTGGGCGGGGCGGTGAGCTGGTGCGCGCGAGGGCAGTGGGCGGGGCGGTGAGCTGGTGCGCGCGAGGGCAGTGGGCGGGGCGGTGAGCTGGTGCGCGCGAGGGCAGTGGGCGGGGAGGTGAGCTGGTGCGCGCGAGGGCAGTGGGCGGGGCGGTGAGCTGGTGCGCGCGAGGGTAGTGGGCGGGGCGGTGAGCTGGTGCGCGCGAGGGCAGTGGGCGGGGCGGTGAGCTGGTGCGCGCGAGGGCAGTGGGCGGGGCGGTGAGCTGGTGCGCGCGAGGGCAGTGGGCGGGGCGGTGAGCTGGTGCGCGCGAGGGCAGTGGGCGGGGCGGTGAGCTGGTGCGCGCGAGGGCAGTGGGCGGGGCGGTGAGCTGGTGCGCGCGAGGGCAGTGGGCGGGGCGGTGAGCTGGTGCGCGCGAGGGCAGTGGGCGGGGCGGTGAGCTGGTGCGCGCGAGGGCAGTGGGCGGGGCGGTGAGCTGGTGCGCGCGAGGGCAGTGGGCGGGGAGGTGAGCTGGTGCGCGCGAGGGCAGTGGGCGGGGCGGTGAGCTGGTGCGCGCGAGGGCAGTGGGCGGGGCGGTGAGCTGGTGCGCGCGAGGGTAGTGGGCGGGGCGGTGAGCTGGTGCGCGCGAGGGCAGTGGGCGGGGCGGTGAGCTGGTGCGCGCGAGGGCAGTGGGCGGGGCGGTGAGCTGGTGCGCGCGAGGGCAGTGGGCGGGGCGGTGAGCTGGTGCGCGCGAGGGCAGTGGGCGGGGCGGTGAGCTGGTGCGCGCGAGGGCAGTGGGCGGGGCGGTGGGCCGGTGCGCGCGAGGGCAGTGGGCGGGGCGGTGAGCCGGTGCGCGCGAGGGCAGTGGGCGGGGCGGTGGGCCGGTGCGCGAGGGCAGTGGGCGGGGCGGTGAGCTGGTGCGCGCGAGCGCAGTGGGCGGGGCGGTGAGCTGGTGCGCGCGAGGGCAGTGGGCGGGGCGGTGAGCCGGTGCGCGCGAGGGCAGTGGGCGGGGAGGTGAGCTGGTGCGCGCGAGGGCAGTGGGCGGGGCGCTGAGCTGGTGCGCGCGAGGGCAGTGGGCGGGGCGCTGAGCTGGTGCGCGCGAGGGCAGTGGGCGGGGCGCTGAGCTGGTGCGCGCGAGGGTAGTGGGCGGGGCGGTGAGCTGGTGCGCGCGAGGGCAGTGGGCGGGGCGGTGAGCTGGTGCGCGCGAGGGCAGTGGGCGGGGCGGTGAGCTGGTGCGCGCGAGGGCAGTGGGCGGGGCGGTGAGCTGGTGCGCGCGAGGGCAGTGGGCGGGGCGGTGAGCTGGTGCGCGCGAGGGCAGTGGGCGGGGCGGTGAGCTGGTGCGCGCGAGGGCAGTGGGCGGGGCGGTGAGCTGGTGCGCGCGAGGGCAGTGGGCGGGGCGGTGAGCTGGTGCGCGCGAGGGCAGTGGGCGGGGCGGTGAGCTGGTGCGCGCGAGGGCAGTGGGCGGGGCGGTGAGCTGGTGCGCGAGGGCAGTGGGCGGGGCGGTGAGCTGGTGCGCGCGAGCGCAGTGGGCGGGGCGGTGAGCTGGTGCGCGCGAGGGCAGTGGGCGGGGCGGTGGGCCGGTGCGCGCGAGGGCAGTGGGCGGGGCGGTGAGCTGGTGCGCGCGAGGGCAGTGGGCGGGGCGGTGGGCCGGTGCGCGAGGGCAGTGGGCGGGGCGGTGAGCTGGTGCGCGCGAGCGCAGTGGGCGGGGCGGTGAGCTGGTGCGCGCGAGGGCAGTGGGCGGGGCGGTGGGCCGGTGCGCGCGAGGGCAGTGGGCGGGGCGGTGAGCTGGTGCGCGCGAGGGCAGTGGGCGGGGCGGTGGGCCGGTGCGCGCGAGGGCAGTGGGCGGGGCGGTGAGCTGGTGCGCGCGAGGGCAGTGGGCGGGGCGGTGAGCTGGTGCGCGCGAGGGCAGTGGGCGGGGCGGTGAGCTGGTGCGCGCGAGGGCAGTGGGCGGGGCGGTGAGCTGGTGCGCGCGAGGGCAGTGGGCGGGGCGGTGAGCTGGTGCGCGCGAGGGCAGTGGGCGGGGCGGTGAGCTGGTGCGCGAGGGCAGTGGGCGGGGCGGTGAGCTGGTGCGCGCGAGCGCAGTGGGCGGGGCGGTGAGCTGGTGCGCGCGAGGGCAGTGGGCGGGGCGGTGGGCCGGTGCGCGCGAGGGCAGTGGGCGGGGCGGTGAGCTGGTGCGCGCGAGGGCAGTGGGCGGGGCGGTGGGCCGGTGCGCGCGAGGGCAGTGGGCGGGGCGGTGAGCTGGTGCGCGCGAGGGCAGTGGGCGGGGCGGTGAGCTGGAGAGCGCGAGGGCAGTGGGCGGGGCGGTGAGCTGGTGCGCGCGAGGGCAGTGGGCGGGGCGCTGAGCTGGTGCGCGCGAGGGCAGTGGGCGGGGCGCTGAGCTGGTGCGCGCGAGGGCAGAGGGCGGGGCGCTGAGCTGGTGCGCGCGAGGGCAGTGGGCGGGGCGCTGAGCCGGTGCGCGCGAGGGCAGTGGGCGGGGAGGTGAGCCGGTGCGCGCGAGGGCAGTGGGCGGGGCGGTGAGCTGGTGCGCGCGAGGGCAGTGGGCGGGGCGGTGAGCTGGTGCGCGCGAGGGCAGTGGGCGGGGCGGTGAGCTGGTGCGCGCGAGGGCAGTGGGCGGGGCGGTGAGCTGGTGCGCGCGAGGGCAGTGGGCGGGGCGGTGAGCTGGTGCGCGCGAGGGCAGTGGGCGGGGCGGTGAGCTGGAGAGCGCGAGGGCAGTGGGCGGGGCGGTGAGCTGGTGCGCGCGAGGGCAGTGGGCGGGGCGGTGAGCTGGTGCGCGCGAGGGCAGTGGGCGGGGCGCTGAGCTGGTGCGCGCGAGGGCAGAGGGCGGGGCGCTGAGCTGGTGCGCGCGAGGGCAGTGGGCGGGGCGCTGAGCCGGTGCGCGCGAGGGCAGTGGGCGGGGAGGTGAGCCGGTGCGCGCGAGGGCAGTGGGCGGGGCGGTGAGCTGGTGCGCGCGAGGGCAGTGGGCGGGGCGCTGAGCTGGTGCGCGCGAGGGCAGTGGGCGGGGCGCTGAGCTGGTGCGCGCGAGGGCAGTGGGCGGGGCGGTGAGCTGGTGCGCGCGAGGGCAGTGGGCGGGGCGGTGATCTGGAGCGCGCGAGGGCAGTGGGCGGGGCGCTGAGCTGGAGCGCGCGAGGGCAGTGGGCGGGGCGCTGAGCTGGTGCGCGCGAGGGCAGTGGGCGGGGCGGTGAGCTGGTGCGCGCGAGGGCAGTGGGCGGGGCGGTGAGCTGGTGCGCGCGAGGGCAGTGGGCGGGGCCGTGAGCTGGTGCGCGAGGGCAGTGGGCGGGGCGGTGATCTGGTGCGCGAGGGCAGTGGGCGGGGCGCAGAGCTGGTGCGCGCGAGCGCAGTGGGCGGGGCGGTGAGCTGGTGCGCGCGAGGGCAGTGGGCGGGGCGGTGAGCTGCTGCGCGCGAGGGCAGTGGGCGGGGAGGTGAGCTGGTGCGCGCGAGGGCAGTGGGCGGGGCGGTGAGCTGGTGCGCGCGAGGGTAGTGGGCGGGGCGGTGAGCTGGTGCGCGCGAGGGCAGTGGGCGGGGCGGTGAGCTGGTGCGCGCGAGGGCAGTGGGCGGGGCGGTGAGCTGGTGCGCGCGAGGGCAGTGGGCGGGGCGGTGAGCTGGTGCGCGCGAGGGCAGTGGGCGGGGCGGTGAGCTGGTGCGCGCGAGGGCAGTGGGCGGGGCGGTGAGCTGGTGCGCGCGAGGGCAGTGGGCGGGGCGGTGAGCTGGTGCGCGCGAGGGCAGTGGGCGGGGCGGTGAGCTGGTGCGCGCGAGGGCAGTGGGCGGGGCGGTGAGCTGGTGCGCGCGAGGGCAGTGGGCGGGGAGGTGAGCTGGTGCGCGCGAGGGCAGTGGGCGGGGCGGTGAGCTGGTGCGCGCGAGGGCAGTGGGCGGGGCGGTGAGCTGGTGCGCGCGAGGGTAGTGGGCGGGGCGGTGAGCTGGTGCGCGCGAGGGCAGTGGGCGGGGCGGTGAGCTGGTGCGCGCGAGGGCAGTGGGCGGGGCGGTGAGCTGGTGCGCGCGAGGGCAGTGGGCGGGGCGGTGAGCTGGTGCGCGCGAGGGCAGTGGGCGGGGCGGTGAGCTGGTGCGCGCGAGGGCAGTGGGCGGGGCGGTGGGCCGGTGCGCGCGAGGGCAGTGGGCGGGGCGGTGAGCCGGTGCGCGCGAGGGCAGTGGGCGGGGCGGTGGGCCGGTGCGCGAGGGCAGTGGGCGGGGCGGTGAGCTGGTGCGCGCGAGCGCAGTGGGCGGGGCGGTGAGCTGGTGCGCGCGAGGGCAGTGGGCGGGGAGGTGAGCCGGTGCGCGCGAGGGCAGTGGGCGGGGCGGTGAGCTGGTGCGCGCGAGGGCAGTGGGCGGGGCGCTGAGCTGGTGCGCGCGAGGGCAGTGGGCGGGGCGCTGAGCTGGTGCGCGCGAGGGCAGTGGGCGGGGCGGTGAGCTGGTGCGCGCGAGGGTAGTGGGCGGGGCGGTGAGCTGGTGCGCGCGAGGGCAGTGGGCGGGGCGGTGAGCTGGTGCGCGCGAGGGTAGTGGGCGGGGCGGTGAGCTGGTGCGCGCGAGGGCAGTGGGCGGGGCGGTGAGCTGGTGCGCGCGAGGGCAGTGGGCGGGGCGGTGAGCTGGTGCGCGCGAGGGCAGTGGGCGGGGCGGTGAGCTGGTGCGCGCGAGGGCAGTGGGCGGGGCGGTGAGCTGGTGCGCGCGAGGGCAGTGGGCGGGGCGGTGAGCTGGTGCGCGCGAGGGCAGTGGGCGGGGCGGTGAGCTGGTGCGCGCGAGGGCAGTGGGCGGGGCGGTGAGCTGGTGCGCGAGGGCAGTGGGCGGGGCGGTGAGCTGGTGCGCGCGAGCGCAGTGGGCGGGGCGGTGAGCTGGTGCGCGCGAGGGCAGTGGGCGGGGCGGTGGGCCGGTGCGCGCGAGGGCAGTGGGCGGGGCGGTGAGCTGGTGCGCGCGAGGGCAGTGGGCGGGGCGGTGGGCCGGTGCGCGAGGGCAGTGGGCGGGGCGGTGAGCTGGTGCGCGCGAGCGCAGTGGGCGGGGCGGTGAGCCGGTGCGCGCGAGGGCAGTGGGCGGGGCGGTGGGCCGGTGCGCGCGAGGGCAGTGGGCGGGGCGGTGGGCCGGTGCGCGCAAGGGCAGTGGGCGGGGCGGTGAGCTGGTGCGCGCGAGGGCAGTGGGCGGGGCGGTGAGCTGGTGCGCGCGAGGGCAGTGGGCGGGGCGGTGAGCTGGTGCGCGCGAGGGCAGTGGGCGGGGCGGTGAGCTGGTGCGCGCGAGGGCAGTGGGCGGGGCGGTGAGCTGGTGCGCGAGGGCAGTGGGCGGGGCGGTGAGCTGGTGCGCGCGAGGGCAGTGGGCGGGGCGGTGAGCTGGTGCGCGCGAGCGCAGTGGGCGGGGCGGTGGGCCGGTGCGCGCGAGGGCAGTGGGCGGGGCGGTGGGCCGGTGCGCGCGAGGGCAGTGGGCGGGGCGGTGAGCTGGTGCGCGCGAGGGCAGTGGGCGGGGCGGTGGGCCGGTGCGCGCGAGGGCAGTGGGCGGGGCGGTGAGCTGGAGAGCGCGAGGGCAGTGGGCGGGGCGGTGAGCTGGTGCGCGCGAGGGCAGTGGGCGGGGCGCTGAGCTGGTGCGCGCGAGGGCAGTGGGCGGGGCGCTGAGCTGGTGCGCGCGAGGGCAGAGGGCGGGGCGCTGAGCTGGTGCGCGCGAGGGCAGTGGGCGGGGCGGTGAGCCGGTGCGCGCGAGGGCAGTGGGCGGGGAGGTGAGCCGGTGCGCGCGAGGGCAGTGGGCGGGGCGGTGAGCTGGTGCGCGCGAGGGCAGTGGGCGGGGCGGTGAGCTGGTGCGCGCGAGGGCAGTGGGCGGGGCGGTGAGCTGGTGCGCGCGAGGGCAGTGGGCGGGGCGGTGAGCTGGTGCGCGCGAGGGCAGTGGGCGGGGCGGTGAGCTGGTGCGCGCGAGGGCAGTGGGCGGGGCGGTGAGCTGGTGCGCGCGAGGGCAGTGGGCGGGGCGGTGAGCTGGAGAGCGCGAGGGCAGTGGGCGGGGCGGTGAGCTGGTGCGCGCGAGGGCAGTGGGCGGGGCGGTGAGCTGGTGCGCGCGAGGGCAGTGGGCGGGGCGCTGAGCTGGTGCGCGCGAGGGCAGAGGGCGGGGCGCTGAGCTGGTGCGCGCGAGGGCAGTGGGCGGGGCGCTGAGCTGGTGCGCGCGAGGGCAGTGGGCGGGGAGGTGAGCCGGTGCGCGCGAGGGCAGTGGGCGGGGCGGTGAGCTGGTGCGCGCGAGGGCAGTGGGCGGGGCGCTGAGCTGGTGCGCGCGAGGGCAGTGGGCGGGGCGCTGAGCTGGTGCGCGCGAGGGCAGTGGGCGGGGCGGTGAGCTGGTGCGCGCGAGGGCAGTGGGCGGGGCGGTGATCTGGAGCGCGCGAGGGCAGTGGGCGGGGCGCTGAGCTGGAGCGCGCGAGGGCAGTGGGCGGGGCGCTGAGCTGGTGCGCGCGAGGGCAGTGGGCGGGGCGGTGAGCTGGTGCGCGCGAGGGCAGTGGGCGGGGCGGTGAGCTGGTGCGCGCGAGGGCAGTGGGCGGGGCCGTGAGCTGGTGCGCGAGGGCAGTGGGCGGGGCGGTGATCTGGTGCGCGAGGGCAGTGGGCGGGGCGCAGAGCTGGTGCGCGCGAGCGCAGTGGGCGGGGCGGTGAGCTGGTGCGCGCGAGGGCAGTGGGCGGGGCGGTGAGCTGGAGCGCGCGAGGGCAGTGGGCGGGGCGGTGAGCTGGAGCGCGCGAGGGCAGTGGGCGGGGCGGTGAGCTGGTGCGCGCGAGGGCAGTGGGCGGGGCGGTGAGCTGGTGCGCGCGAGGGCAGTGGGCGGGGCGGTGAGCTGGAGCGCGCGAGGGCAGTGGGCGGGGCGGTGAGCTGGTGCGCGAGGGCAGTGGGCGGGGCGGTGAGCTGGAGCGCGCGAGGGCAGTGGGCGGGGCGGTGAGCTGGTGCGCGAGGGCAGTGGGCGGGGCGGTGAGCTGGAGCGCGCGAGGGCAGTGGGCGGGGCGGTGAGCTGGTGCGCGCGAGCGCAGTGGGCGGGGAGGAGAGCTGGTGCGCGCGAGGGCAGTGGGCGGGGCGGTGAGCTGGTGCGCGCGAGGGCAGTGGGCGGGGCGCTGAGCTGGTGCGCGAGGGCAGTGGGCGGGGCGGTGAGCTGGAGCGCGCGAGGGCAGTGGGCGGGGCGGTGAGCTGGTGCGCGCTAGGGCAGTGGGCGGGGCGGTGAGCTGGTGCGCGCGAGGGCAGTGGGCGGGGCGGTGAGCTGGTGCGCGCGAGGGCAGTGGGCGGGGCGGTGAGCTGGTGCGCGCGAGGGCAGTGGGCGGGGCGGTGAGCTGGTGCGCGCGAGGGCAGTGGGCGGGGCGGTGGGCCGGTGCGCGCGAGGGCAGTGGGCGGGGCGGTGAGCTGGTGCGCGCGAGGGCAGTGGGCGGGGCGGTGAGCTGGAGAGCGCGAGGGCAGTGGGCGGGGCGGTGAGCTGGTGCGCGCGAGGGCAGTGGGCGGGGCGGTGAGCTGGTGCGCGCGAGGGCAGTGGGCGGGGCGGTGAGCTGGTGCGCGCGAGGGCAGTGGGCGGGGCGGTGAGCTGGTGCGCGCGAGGGCAGTGGGCGGGGCGGTGAGCTGGTGCGCGCGAGGGCAGTGGGCGGGGCGGTGGGCCGGTGCGCGCGAGGGCAGTGGGCGGGGCGGTGAGCTGGTGCGCGCGAGGGCAGTGGGCGGGGCGGTGGGCCGGTGCGCGCGAGGGCAGTGGGCGGGGCTGTGAGCTGGTGCGCGCGAGGGCAGTGGGCGGGGCGGTGAGCTGGAGAGCGCGAGGGCAGTGGGCGGGGCGGTGAGCTGGTGCGCGCGAGGGCAGTGGGCGGGGCGGTGAGCTGGTGCGCGCGAGGGCAGTGGGCGGGGCGGTGAGCTGGTGCGCGCGAGGGCAGTGGGCGGGGCGGTGAGCTGGTGCGCGCGAGGGCAGTGGGCGGGGCGGTGAGCTGGTGCGCGCGAGGGCAGTGGGCGGGGCGGTGAGCTGGTGCGCGCGAGGGCAGTGGGCGGGGCGGTGAGCTGGTGCGCGCGAGGGCAGTGGGCGGGGCGGTGAGCTGGTGCGCGAGGGCAGTGGGCGGGGCGGTGAGCTGGTGCGCGCGAGCGCAGTGGGCGGGGCGGTGAGCTGGTGCGCGCGAGGGCAGTGGGCGGGGCGGTGGGCCGGTGCGCGCGAGGGCAGTGGGCGGGGCGGTGAGCCGGTGCGCGCGAGGGCAGTGGGCGGGGCGGTGGGCCGGTGCGCGCGAGGGCAGTGGGCGGGGCGGTGAGCTGGTGCGCGCGAGGGCAGTGGGCGGGGCGGTGAGCTGGAGAGCGCGAGGGCAGTGGGCGGGGCGGTGAGCTGGTGCGCGCGAGGGCAGTGGGCGGGGCGCTGAGCTGGTGCGCGCGAGGGCAGTGGGCGGGGCGCTGAGCTGGTGCGCGCGAGGGCAGAGGGCGGGGCGCTGAGCTGGTGCGCGCGAGGGCAGTGGGCGGGGCGGTGAGCCGGTGCGCGCGAGGGCAGTGGGCGGGGAGGTGAGCCGGTGCGCGCGAGGGCAGTGGGCGGGGCGGTGAGCTGGTGCGCGCGAGGGCAGTGGGCGGGGCGGTGAGCTGGTGCGCGCGAGGGCAGTGGGCGGGGCGGTGAGCTGGTGCGCGCGAGGGCAGTGGGCGGGGCGGTGAGCTGGTGCGCGCGAGGGCAGTGGGCGGGGCGGTGAGCTGGTGCGCGCGAGGGTAGTGGGCGGGGCGGTGAGCTGGTGCGCGCGAGGGCAGTGGGCGGGGCGGTGAGCTGGTGCGCGCGAGGGCAGTGGGCGGGGCGGTGAGCTGGTGCGCGCGAGGGCAGTGGGCGGGGCGGTGAGCTGGTGCGCGCGAGGGCAGTGGGCGGGGCGGTGAGCTGGTGCGCGCGAGGGCAGTGGGCGGGGCGGTGAGCTGGTGCGCGCGAGGGCAGTGGGCGGGGCGGTGAGCTGGTGCGCGCGAGGGCAGTGGGCGGGGCGGTGAGCTGGTGCGCGAGGGCAGTGGGCGGGGCGGTGAGCTGGTGCGCGCGAGCGCAGTGGGCGGGGCGGTGAGCTGGTGCGCGCGAGGGCAGTGGGCGGGGCGGTGGGCCGGTGCGCGCGAGGGCAGTGGGCGGGGCGGTGAGCTGGTGCGCGCGAGGGCAGTGGGCGGGGCGGTGGGCCGGTGCGCGCGAGGGCAGTGGGCGGGGCGGTGAGCTGGTGCGCGCGAGGGCAGTGGGCGGGGCGGTGAGCTGGAGAGCGCGAGGGCAGTGGGCGGGGCGGTGAGCTGGTGCGCGCGAGGGCAGTGGGCGGGGCGGTGAGCTGGTGCGCGCGAGGGCAGTGGGCGGGGCGCTGAGCTGGTGCGCGCGAGGGCAGAGGGCGGGGCGCTGAGCTGGTGCGCGCGAGGGCAGTGGGCGGGGCGGTGAGCTGGTGCGCGCGAGGGCAGTGGGCGGGGAGGTGAGCCGGTGCGCGCGAGGGCAGTGGGCGGGGCGGTGAGCTGGTGCGCGCGAGGGCAGTGGGCGGGGCGCTGAGCTGGTGCGCGCGAGGGCAGTGGGCGGGGCGGTGAGCTGGTGCGCGCGAGGGCAGTGGGCGGGGCGGTGAGCTGGTGCGCGCGAGGGCAGTGGGCGGGGCGCTGAGCTGGAGCGCGCGAGGGCAGTGGGCGGGGCGCTGAGCTGGAGCGCGCGAGGGCAGTGGGCGGGGCGGTGAGCTGGTGCGCGCGAGGGCAGTGGGCGGGGCGGTGAGCTGGTGCGCGCGAGGGCAGTGGGCGGGGCGGTGAGCTGGTGCGCGCGAGGGCAGTGGGCGGGGCCGTGAGCTGGTGCGCGAGGGCAGTGGGCGGGGCGGTGATCTGGTGCGCGAGGGCAGTGGGCGGGGCGCAGAGCTGGTGCGCGCGAGCGCAGTGGGCGGGGCGGTGAGCTGGTGCGCGCGAGGGCAGTGGGCGGGGCGGTGAGCTGGAGCGCGCGAGGGCAGTGGGCGGGGCGGTGAGCTGGAGCGCGCGAGGGCAGTGGGCGGGGCGGTGAGCTGGTGCGCGCGAGGGCAGTGGGCGGGGCGGTGATCTGGTGCGCGCGAGGGCAGTGGGCGGGGCGGTGAGCTGGAGCGCGCGAGGGCAGTGGGCGGGGCGGTGAGCTGGTGCGCGAGGGCAGTGGGCGGGGCGGTGAGCTGGAGCGCGCGAGGGCAGTGGGCGGGGCGGTGAGCTGGTGCGCGAGGGCAGTGGGCGGGGCGGTGAGCTGGAGCGCGCGAGGGCAGTGGGCGGGGCGGTGAGCTGGTGCGCGCGAGCGCAGTGGGCGGGGAGGAGAGCTGGTGCGCGCGAGGGCAGTGGGCGGGGCGGTGAGCTGGTGCGCGCGAGGGCAGTGGGCGGGGCGGTGAGCTGGTGCGCGCGAGGGCAGTGGGCGGGGCGCTGAGCTGGTGCGCGAGGGCAGTGGGCGGGGCGGTGAGCTGGAGCGCGCGAGGGCAGTGGGCGGGGCGGTGAGCTGGTGCGCGCGAGGGCAGTGGGCGGGGCGGTGAGCTGGTGCGCGCGAGGGCAGTGGGCGGGGCGGTGAGCTGGTGCGCGCGAGGGCAGTGGGCGGGGCGCTGAGCTGGTGCGCGCGAGGGCAGTGGGCGGGGCGGTGAGCTGGTGCGTGCGAGGGCAGTGGGCGGGGCGCTGAGCTGGTGCGCGCGGCAGATGTGGAGGCTGCAGAGTCAGGGATGGGGAACGGGGAGCGCGACCCTCGGTCCCGTACTGTGCTGGCTAGCTCACTGAATGAGTCAGAAGTTCGACACCTTAATACAGCTGGGGCACACGTTTAACACACAAAGCTGAACGCAACTCATTAAATCAAGCAAACCGCTTGTGGTCAGTTCAACTATATAAATAAAATAATATCTCCCTTCACATATTAGTAAGCTCACATTAATTGAATTGTCAGAGTTTTTCCAGTCAACGCAACAAAACCCATAATTGGACCACCCGTCCCCTCGAAACCGCTGTGCAGATAATGAGATCACGGCTGAACTGATCTAATATGTCATTACGTATTCCCCCTTATGGATCCCTGCATCACTTCAAAACCGTCTTTGCTTCCACTGGCCATTGTGGAAAAGAGTTGAAAACACCCTCAATCGACACAGGAACAATAGATGTATTGTTCTGAAATAGGAAATTCCGGAAACGGAACAGGTGCTTGCTGTTTGCATCTCGCACCCTTGCTTTCAAACTGTTGGGCGCTGATGTTAATCTTCACCTGACCGGTGGTAAATGTCACTCGTGCAAACAGAAAACAGTAGGAACACAAAGAGCACCAGCAGCAGAAGTAGCTAAAAAAAACAAATATCTCCTTGTTCGCTGATCCAAAGCACAGATAACTAGTTAGTTGGAAATAAATACGAAAAAGAATATCAGAAGTTGAATTATTCTTTGCTTAATTGCCCAAGAACATTCTAACAATGTGGGTACTGTGGGCCGTTTCTTAGAAATAGCGCCGCCCACCGCCGCACACGGAACTTTCGTAACCATGGCAACACACAGAATGCTGGAAGGAACTCAGCAGGTCAGGCAGCATCTCTGGTTAGGTGTAAACAGACCCTTAATCAGGACTGGAGTGGAAAGGGTAAGGGGGCAGATGATTGACTGATTTGGATGGTGCGGCTTGTTGTCCTGTGAGACTCGGTGCTCAGGGTCTGTGTGTAAGCGGCTGCCTGTCTGTGCACGTTCCTCAGAACAGGGAGCGGCCGTTCCGCTGAAATCCAATCCAACCGGTTCGACAAGACACTGTGGTTCAGATGTGAAGGCAGTTTAATATTGTATTTAACCCTTTCTGCTCCAGGGAAGAGCGGTGGAACCAATGGCGCGATGTAAAGAACACGACCTGGGGCCTCCAAGGTGACTGGACTGTTTCTCCACAGATGCTGCCTGGCCTCAGGATTCCTCCAGCCTTGTGTGTGTGTTGCTCTGATTTCCAGCATCTGCTGATTTCTCTTGTTCGAGAGAGATCGGTGACGGGTCGCTGTCCCGGGGGATATTTCATATGTTTCTACCAGGGTGAAAGATTCCTTCTGCTCGCACTCAGCCGTACCCAGCTCGCGTCTCTTCATCCATCTGGACAATGGACTCGTTAGCACGAACACGTCAGGTCTCCCTTCTCCCACTAAATTCACTCCCGATCCCGAACAGAGCCTCGCCTCGCTGAATAGCTGTGCAGAATCAGAGACAACACTTACCTCTGATATCGTAACCGGTTGGTGATCAGTGTGGTCCCGGGAAAACAGTCCGATATCCGGGTGTGACGTCAATGGGCCTGGATCCGGTTTGTTCTCCCTGTCCGGAGAGTTGAGTCGATGCTGCTGCTCCCGAGGCCGCTCGGCTGTGAACAGATGGACGGGGCCGGGTGAGCCGGGGTAGAGCGGGACTGTCGCGGTCCGGGTCACACTAACTCTCAGCGGCTCAGGACGGGTCTGACTGCGGGAGGAGGCGGGAGTGGGATCAATGAGGCAACCCTAAAGAGGGAAACAAACAGGCTGCGTTAAACTTTCTGTCGGATTTCCGCGTAGATCGCTCCTTTTTCCTTTCATCGTAACCAGTGGGGCGGAGTTACTCTGTTTAACACAGCCAGTCCCAGGCTAAAAATTTGATCCAGCCCGGGTTCTGGGAAGGTTTGAGTTTCCGCCCCCTGTGTGTAAACAGGACTGCCCGGTGCAGGTAGTTTCAGCTCCAAAGTCACTCACATATTCAGGCGCGTGGAGCCGCCTTTCCGTTGAAATTAATCCAAACACCTCCGACCATATATATTCACACTCAACGGTAACAAATCTGGTCAAAGATTTCCTCAGCGCCTCTCGATTCAGGGTAATTGATGAACTCTAACAGTAGAGATTATTGCAGTTCCATCCGGACAACTATTTTTACAAGAAACCCCCTCGCCCACAGTTAACAGCGTGTCTCTTTTCACAAGCAATGTTTGTTGGTTCACACCCCGCCGTTAATACTTGTGGAATTGGTTTCCGGCAAATCAGAGGTTTTCCCGGGAAAGGTCTTAAAAAAAAAATCGCTGAAGAATATTTTCTAGTCAACTGCAGACGGTTCGAGTTTGAGATATATATAAGGTGCTGGAAACTCGCGGCAACCAGGGCAACAACTGTAACTGCTAATGTTGCGCGTTCTTCGGGACCCTGGGTAAATCATGTCAGAGATCATCTCGCTCTTCCCTGCAGCAGAAAGGGTTAAGTACGATATTGAAGTGACTTTCCTTGCGCCTGCCTGAGGGCG
Organism: Hypanus sabinus; assembly: GCF_030144855.1. NCBI lineage: Eukaryota > Metazoa > Chordata > Chondrichthyes > Myliobatiformes > Dasyatidae > Hypanus > Hypanus sabinus. Next base: position 232,988 of record NW_026779742.1, read on the forward strand.
TTTTTTTTTCAGACCCGGTTGCATTTGATTTCTGGAGGGGGGCCGCTCCCTGTTCTGAGGAATGTGCGTGAACAGGCAGCAGCTCACACACAGGCCCTGAGCACTGAGTTTCACAGAACAACAACCCGAACCTTCAAATCAATCCATAATCTGTCCTCTTCCCCCTCCGTTTCCAATTTCACTGATGGGTGTCTGCTTGAAGCATCGACATGACCCAGTTCCATAGATGCTGATCACTACATCCCCAGTCTTGGCGTTATCCGTAAATCTGCTGGTCCAGTTGACCACATTATCATCCAGATTGTTGGTTTTGATGACAAAGAACAGCCGAGCCGGAGCTGATCCCTGCAGCACTCCGTTGTTCACAGGCCCCCAGTCAGAAAGGCGACCATCTACAACCACATTGCAGCTTCTCCCACCAAACCACTGTCTAGTTCAATTTACCGCCTTATTTTGAGTGTCCAGCAACCGAAACTTTTTGACTAAGCTCCCAAGTGGAACCTTTGCAAATGCCTTTGCTAAAGCCCACGTAGGTAACATCCACTGTCTTGTCTTTTATAAGAACGCTGAGGCCCGACCTACCAGGCTCAACGCCATGCTGACCATCCCGAATCAGCCAAAGTCTACCCAAATAATCACAGATCTGGTCCCTTAAAATAGCTTTCAACAACTTTCCCACTACTTAATCAGGATTCCCGGCCTCGAATTTTCTGGCTTATATTTGGAGGTTTTCTGAAGCAGTGGAACCAGTCCTCCGCGCCCTCACATGTCGCAATGGATGATTTAAAGATCTCTGCTCGGGCACTGCAATTTCTGCACTTGCCTCCAGACCATGCAGGGGAGGACCTGGACAGGTCCTGGAGATTAATCGTCCCTAATGTGCTTTAAGACAGCAAATAATTCCTCCTCTCTAATCTGTATGGGGTCCATCTATTACATCAAGTCCGTTTACAATATGGGCGTTCCAGTGCATATGCGAAAAGTTAAATTCACCTAACACCACAAAGTATGTTTCTACAACAGACTGCAATCTCGCAGGGAATCTGCTCCAATAAATCCCACAGACTGTTGGGTTGCCTGTAATATCGCCCCATTAATTTGGTCGTGTCTTTCTTATTCCTCAGTTCTGCCCAGAGGAGTTCTTTAGTCCTTCCTGACTGTGCACTGCCGGGACATTTTCATGCCACCCCTCCCGCATTTAATTCCACATGCACTGTCGCATTTAAAACAATGGAAACCCAGAGCAGCCATTCCTGCCACTCCTGCAACCAAGCCTCACGAATGGCTACAATGTCACCACTCCACGTGTTGATCCATGCCCTGAGCCCATCTGCCTTTCCTTCAATGCTTCTGGCACTGAAATGTACGCAGCTCGGAACATCAGTCGTACCGTGGTAAACCTGTGATTCCTGACTTTGTCTGTGATCCTAACAACATCTGTTTGAGAAACCTGGATAAATACATGGTTGGTAGGGGATGGAGAGCAGGTCAATGGGCTTGGCATGGAGTTTGACAGGGAGACCGGGAACCCTGCACAGCAAAACGCCCGGTGTTGGATATGATGATTGTGATCATGCACGGTAAAGCTCCGGGATTGGGATATGGTGATTGATAATGGCGCTTAACGAGATAGAGAGACTGGGAATTGTGTCTGGTAATAGTCCGCATGTGGGCTACGGAGATTGGGAACCGTGCATGGTAAAACACCTGCTCGGGGATGGAGACGGGGAACAGTGTGCGCAAAACTCCCCAGGTGGAATCGCGAGACAGGGAACCGTAACCTCACTGTGGGTTTGTTCAGTGAATTAGAAACATAGAAAATATGTGCAGGAGTCGGCCGTTCGGTCCTTCGAGCAGCACCGCCATTCAGTATGATCATGGCTGAACATCCAACTCAGGACCCTGTACCTGCTTTCTCTCCGTACCACGATCCCTTTAGCCACAAGGGCCATATCTAACCTCCTCTTAAATATAGCCAATGAACCGGCCTCAACTGTTTCCTGTGGCAGAGAATTCCACAGATTTACCACTCTCTGTGTGAAGAAGTTTTTCCTCATCTCGGTCCTAAAAGGCTTCCTCTTCATCCATAAACTTTGAAAACTCGTTCTGGATTTCCCCAACATCGGAAACTATCATCCTGCAACTAGCCTGTCCAATCCCTTTAGAATTTTATACGTTTCAATAATATCCCCACTCAATCTTCTAAATTCCTGTGAGTATAAGCCAACTCGATCCAGTCTTTCTTCATATGAAAGTCCTGCCATCCCAGGAATCAATCTGCAGAACCTTCTCTGTTCTCCCTCGATGGTAAGAATGGCTTTCCTCAGATTAGGGGACAAAAACTGCACGCAATACTCTAGGTGCAGTCTCCCCAAGGCCTTGTACAACTGCAGTTGAACAACCCTGATCCTGTACTCAAATCCTTTTGCTATGAATGCCAACATGCCATTTGCCTTTTTCACCGCCTGCTGTACCGGCATGCCCACTTTCAATGACTGGTGTACAATGACACCCAGGTCTCGTTGCACCTCCCATTTTCCTAATCAGCCACCGTTCAGATAATAATCTGTTTTCCTGTTCTTGCAACCAAAGTGGATAACCTCACATTTACCAACATTAAATTGCATCTGCCATGAACTTGCCCACTCACCTAACCAATTCAAGTCACCCTGCATCCTCTTAGCCTCCTCCTCACAGCTAAGACCGCCGTCCAGCTTCTTGTCATCCGCAAATTTGGAGATGCTGCATTTAATTCCCTCATCTAAATCATTAAGATATATATTGTAAACAACTGGGGTCCCAGCACTGAGCCTTGCGGTACCCCACTAGTCACTGCCTGCCATTCTGAAAAGGTCCCGTTTACTCCCACACTTTGCCTCCTGTCTGCCAACCAATTCTCTATGCACATCAATAGCATACCCCCTAAACGTGTGCTTTAAGTTTGCACACTAATCTCCTGTGTGGGACCTTGTCAAAAGCCTTTTGAAAATCTAAATATACCACATCCACTTGCTCTCCCCTATCCACACCACTAGATACATCTTCAAACAATTCTAAAATATTGGTCAGACATGGTTTTCGTTTCATAAATCCATGTTGACTTTGTCCAATGATTTCACCTCATTCCAAATGTGCAGTTATCACATCTTTGATAACCGACTCTCGCATTTTCCCCACCACCGATGTCAGACTATCAGGTCTATAATTCCCCGGTTTCTCCCTCCCTCCTTTTCTAAAAATGTGGGGTTATATTAGATACCCTCCAATCCTCAGGATCTAATCCAGAATCTAAGGTGCTATAAAAATTATCACTAATGCATCCACTATTTCTTGGATTACTTCCTTAAGCACTCTGGGATGCAGACCCTCTTGCCCTGGGGATTTATCAGCTTTTAATCCCTTCAATTCACCTAACACCACTTCCCCACTAACATGTATTTCCCTCAGTTCTTCCATCTCACTAGATCCTCGGTCCATTACTATTTCCGGAGGATTATTTATGCCCTCCTTAGTGAAGGCAGAACCAAAGTAGTTAATTGGTCTGCCATGTCTTTGTTCCCTATGATCAATTCACCTGTTTCTGATTGTAAAGGACCTACATTTGTCTTGACTAATCTTTTTATTTTCACATATCTGTAAAAACTTTTACAGTCAGATTTTATTTTCCCTGCCAGCTTTTACTCATAATCTTTTTTCGCTTTCCTAATTAAGTCCTAATTCCTAATTTGGTCTCTGAATTTCTGCCAGTCCTCAGGTGTGCCGCTTTATTTTGCTAATTTATATGTTTCTTCTTTGGACTTGATACTATTCCTAATTTCCCTTGTCAGCCACGGGTGCACAACCTTCCCTGGTTTACTCTTTTGCCAAACTGGGATGAACAATGCGATCATTCATTCATGCGATCTTCAAATGCTTGCCATTACCTATCCACCGTCAATCCTTTAAGTATGGTTTGCCAGTCTATCTTAGCTAATTCGGGGCTCGTACCTTCAAATTTACCCTTCTTTAAGTTCAGAACCTTTGTTTCTGAATTAACTATGTCACTCTCCATCTTAATGAAGAATTCCATCATATTATGGTCACTCTTACCCAAGGGGCCTCGCACAACAAGATTGCTAACTAACCCTTCGTCATTGCTCAATACCCAATCCAGAATGGCCTGCTCTCTAGTTGCTTCCTCGACATGTTGGTTCAGAAAATCATCCCGCATACATTCCAAGAAATCCTCTTCCTCAGCACCCTTGCCAATTTGGCTCTCCCCATCTATATGTAGATTGAAGTCACCCATTATAACTAGTGTTCCTTTATTGCACGTATTTCTAATTTCCTGTTTAATGCCATCCCCAACCTCACTACTACTATTAGGTGGCCTGTACACAATTCCCACCAGCGTTTTCTGTCCCTTGGTGTTATGCAGCTCTACCCATATCGATTCCACATCCAGCATGCTAATGTCCTTCCTTTCTATTGTGTTAATCTCCTCTCTATCCAGCAATGCTACCCCACCTCCTTTTCTTTCCTGTCTATCCCTCTTGAATATTGAATATCCCTGGATGTTGAGCTCCCATCCTTGGTCACCCTGCAGCCATGTCTCTATGATCCCAACTATATCATATTACTTAATAACTATCTGCATACTCAATTCATCCAACTTGTTACGAATGCTCCTCGCATTGACACACAAAGCCTTCAGACTTGTTTTTGCAACACTCGTAGCCCTTATACAATTATGTTGAAAAGTGGCTCGTTTTGCTTTTTGCCGTGCATTTGCCTGCCTGCCACTTTTACTTTTCACCTTACTATTTTTTGCTGCTACCCTCATTTTACACCCCTCTCTGCACCCGTCTCTGTCTCTCTGCACTTGTTCCCATCCCCCTGCCACATTAGTTGAAATCTCTTGAACAGCAGTAACAAACGATCCCCCTAGGACTTTGGTTCCAGTCTTGCCCAGGTGCAGACCGTCCTGTTTGTAACGGCCCCACCTACCCAAGAACTGGTTCCCATGCCCCAGAAATTTGAATCACTCCCTATTGCACCATTTTTCATGCCACGCATTCATCTCAAATATCCTCCTATTTCTACTCTGACTAGCACATGGCACTGGTAGTAAACCAGAGATTATTACCTTTGTGGTCCTACATTTTAGTTTATCTTCTAACTCCCTAAATTCACCTTGTAGGACCTCATCCTTTTTTTTTACCTGTATCGTTGGTACCTATGTGCACCACGACCACTGGCGGTTCAGCCTCCCATTCCATAATGTCCTACAGCCGCTCAGAGACGTACTTGACCCCTGCACCAGGGAGGCAACATAACATCCTGGAGTCTCGTTTGCGGCCGCAGAAACGCTTATCTGTTCCGATTACAATCGAATCCTATCGCTATAGCTTTCCCACTCCTTTTCCTTCCCTCCTGTGCCGCAGAGCCAACTATGGTGCAATGAACTCGGCTGCTGCTGCCTTCCCCGATGAGACATTACCCCAACAGCATACAAAACAGTATATCTGCTTAGGAGGGAGATGACCTCAGGGGTCTCCTGCACTACCTGCAAACTGCTACGCTGTCTAGTGGCCACCCCTTCCCTTTCTGCCTGTGTGGCCTTTACCTGCGGTGTGGCCAACTCACTGAACGTGCTATTCACGACTTTCTCAGCATCACGGAATCAACAGTATGAATCCAATCGCAGCTCCAGACGCTCAATACGGTCTGCCAGAAGCTGCAGTTGGACACACTTCCTGCACACATAGTCGTCAGGGACACTGGAAGTATCCCGGATTTCCCACATGCTGCAGGATGAACAAACCACGGGGCCAATCTCAGCTGCCATGACCTACCCAATACTTGCCTCACTTTTGACAAGAACTTACCCGGCCTTACCTCACTTGGAGAGAAGCTCGTCCTCCACCTCTTTTCGTCAAAGCCTCTCCAGTCACAGACTCAAATCCCCACACCTTCACTGGCCCACTCACTCATTGGCCGCTTTCCACACTGTGACAGACTTGTGATAGACTTGTGATAGACCATGAATCAATAGTTTGTCTAATAATTTTGACCACACTCAGTGCCTCTCTCACTCATCCATGTCTCTTTCACACTGGTCTCTTCTCTATTCCTCTCCCTCTCCCCTCCCAACTCACCAGCATTCACCCTCACCACTGCTTGATCGCCACTCGCTCGTACTCACCCTGCTCTCTGCTCACACCTTCATTCCTGCCCCCGAATCCCTCCCTCACCCCTCTTTCATTGACGGCATTCTCACACCCATTTTTCTTCGCCGCCCATCTCAGTCACCCTTCATCCTCACTGCATAGTCCACACAGCCATCTTACTCATCCCTCTCTCCTCGCTTCCACTATCACTCAGCCCTTCATGCTCACTACCCTGTCCGTCACCCTTCCCACCACACCCCCACGTACTCAACACTCATCCCTCAACTCCTTCTCTCACCCCACGATCCTCAGCCCATCTCCCTAACTCACACACCCGTCTCTCCATCTTTACTCCTATCCCTCACACTTTCCCTTGAGCTCACACATCCCCTTACTCCTTCCTTCGACTCCTCTTCTCTCCAATTTCCTTCAATCTCCACACCTCTCCACCCTTCTCACACAACCATTCACCAACCGTCCACTCCATTTCTCTCCCCCCATCTCTTCCCCTCCAGCTCTCTCTATCTCTCTCTCCCTCTCCCTCCCCTTTTCTCTTTAACCCTCCCCCCTCTGGGTTTCTCTCTCCCTGCAGTCTCCCCTTACACTCACTTTGATTTTCAGCTTCCTGTTGATCCTGTTCACACCTCACTCTGCTCCGGCCCCTCACCCTCACCTCGGCAGCACTGAAACGATTCGATGAATCTGTAACTGGGAACGCGCAGGTTCCAGCTCCGATGTGATGTCCTTCACATTAAGGGAAGTCGGGGTTGGGAGAGCCATGGACTGATTTATTTAAAAGGTCTTTGTAGATTATTTTAAGCCAACTGCAGATGATGCGAGTCTGAGGTAAACACAAGATGCTGCATAGCTGCAGCAAACAGGGCAGCAACTGTAAATGGTAACGTCACGGGTTCGAGATACTAGGTAATGTTCTTTAAATCATGTTAAATTTCTAACTCTCTACCTGCAGCTGCAATGGTTAAATACAATATTAAAGAGACCTTGCTCACACTCGAGGGAGAGCAATTGTTAAACTGATTAGATTTGATTTCAGCAAAGAACCCTTCCCTGTTCTGAGGAATGTGCCCGGACCAGCAGAGCCGGATCCCAGACCTTGAGCTCAGAACAACAACCCGCATCGTCCAAATCAAGGTTCTGGCCTCTTCCCCATCCCTTTCCAATTCTACAGAGGGAACTTGGCCCGAAACATCAAATTATTATTCAGCTTCATAGATGCTACTTGACCTGCTGAGTTCCTCCGGTATCTTGAGTGTGTTCCATGGGTACAAAAGATCGGCGTGAGGGAGCGTGTGGTGCAGAGGGACGGACAGTGTGAAACGACTTCAAGCATATCTGCACCGTTGGAATATTCTTAGGGAATTAGTTGTGAATAATTAAACTTTTGATATTTATTCTGGGCCATCATTTAATCAGACTGTTGTCTGCATTATGGATCGAAGATCAAGGAATCAAAGAGTCATAGAACAGTACTGCACAGAAACAGCGCTTCGGCCGAGGAATTTAAACCGCCTAATCTCACCGGTCTGAGTGTGGGCCACAGTCCACCATACCCCTACCCACCAAACGATCGCTGAAACAGCGACATCGTGTGCGCATGCACTATCTTTGCTGGCCGCTCCTTCCATAACCATCTGAGCGAAGAAGTTTCCGCTCATGATCCTCTTAAACTTTTCATCTTTCACCCTTCACCCATGACCTCCGGTTGCGTCCCAGTGGAAAAAGTTTGCTTGGACTTACCCTACCCATATGCCTCATAGTTTCAATAATATCCTCTCAATCTGTCCTTTAACTCAGGACACCCAGACCCGGCAACATCCAAATAACTACAGTGTGATGTAGATTGTTGCTTTCGATGATGAAGAACAACCGAGCCGGCACTGATCTCTGGAGCTTCTCACTAGTTACAGGGCTCCAGTCAGAGAGATAACCAGATGCTGCTACTCTCTGGTTTCTCCCACCAAGACAATCTATCACCCAGTTTGTTTAATGCCGCGTGATTGGACAGTCTTGAGAGTCCTTCCATGCGAGACCTCGGCAAATCCCTTCTAAATTCGATGAAGACTGTCTCCACTGCCTTGACTTCATCAACCTTTGTGGTAGCACCGTCAAAAATATCTATAAGATTGCAGAGGCAAGACCAAGCATTTACGACGCCATGCTGTCTATCCATAATCAGTCAATGTCTATCAAGTAATTCATATATCCTATCCTTTAGAATAGCTCCCAATATCTTTCCCACTACTGATCACATCCCTTTAACATTCTCACAGAGTTTTAGACCTTTTCTGAAACGGATGATCTTCTCTAATCCACATAGGATCCAGGACCTCAAGTCATATACACACTCTGTATCCTTGTCCCGAGTAAATTCAGATGCAGGAAATCCACTTCTTCCATCTCCTCATCTCCCCATACTCCTTTGGTTGCATGTGTGGTTTACTGTTCTGATCCTTCAGAGGACCAATGTTATCCCTTGCAATCCTATTGTTTTGATCTGAATAATCAGTTAGAACCGGCCTTCACCCAAAGCGTTCATTTAGCACACTTGATTTCTTTCTGAGTGTTGCCTTGCATTTCGTACACTCAATCATTACCTATCTGCCTAAAACTACTCTGGTGCGTATGGTAAAATCTGTGGTACTGTATGGGTATGTTAAAAATACTGTGGTAACATCATCCTTTTATAGCGTAACCAGAGACACAACATCTCTCTCTCAAAAAAAGTTTCTTCAAACCACTTACCTTTTATTCTGATAGGCACATATACACTTCATACTCTCAAAATTTCACCTTTGACTGTCTCCCGCTTATTAGAACGCCTTCGCCGGAAAAAGGCCTGTCCTTTCCACAGGGTCATTTCTGATGCCATCAACATTTTCCTTTCCAAATTCTAATCTCAACCCACGCAGATACACCTTTCCATATTTGCTTTGAATCTGGTGGCATTGCGATCACGAGATGCATAGAGTACCCCTGCACTCCCCTCTCTTCTTGCCGCCCACCTCACTCATTTCTCTCTCCTATGCTTCCCAGTCACTCACCATTCTTGATCACTGCTTTTCTCTCTCACCCCTCCCACGCTCCCGCCTCGTCCACAACCCTTCCTCTCCCTCACCCGACCCTCCTCTTACCCCTCTCCAACTTCCACCTACTCATCCTGCCTCTCCTCCGCCTGTTCACTCCATCAAACCGCACTCTCCTCCTTTCCATCAGCCTCTCCCTCCCCCTTACACTCAAGGTTACAGGAAAAATTTAAAAATTACTGTCAACAGCAACTGACAACATAGCCAAGTTAATGTTGCAGTAAGGAATGCCACGGACTAATTATTTGAAGGAATCTTGAAAAAACTTGAAGAATACTTGCAGATGATGCGAGTCGGAGGGGAACGTAAAATGCTGGAAACTCGCAGCAAACACTCGCAACACGGTAACGGGTGACGTTGCGGGTTCGAGACCCCAGGTTCTTAAGACAAATTAATGTTTCTATCGGCCTTCCCTGCAGCAGAAATTATTAAATACATTATAAAAGTGAATGATTTCACACCTGAATGACAGTGAATTGCAGAACCGGTTGGATTTGGTTTCAGCAGAAAGGCCGCTCCCTGTTCCGAGGAATGTGCGGGTCCAGCGGATGAAAACACACAGACCCTGATCTGCAAGAAGTGGCAGCTTGAAAAGACCAGAACATATACTAGTTCTGAGAATAGTATTGGTGAATATTAGCTGTGAAAAATTATATTTCTGATAATTATTTCTGATCTTTGTTTAATCAACCCGTTTTCGCTGTTTAGATTCAGAGATCAAGGAGACATAGGAACGTAGACGGGACTTGAGAAACTGAGTTACAGAGAAAGGAGGAATAGGTTAGAACTTTATTCCCTGGAGCGTAGGAGAAAGAAGGGTGATTTGATACAGGTGTATAAAATTATGATGGGTGTAGATAAAGTGAATTCAACCATGCTTTTTCCACTGAGGACAGGGAAGAAAAAATACAGAGAACATGAGTTAAGGGTGAAGGGACAAAAGTTTAAAGGGAACGTGGTGAGGGGCTTCTTCACGCAGAAAGTGGTGGACGTGTGGAATGAGCTGCCAGATGAAGTGGTGAATGCGGGCTCACGTTCGACATTTAACGAAAACTTGGACAGGTATATGGATTAGAGGGGTTTGGAGGGATATGGCCCAGGGAGAGATCAGTGGTACTAGGCAACAAAATGATTTGGCACAGCCAAGAAGGGCCAAAAGGCCTGTTTCTGTGCTGTAATGTCATGTGGTTCAAGAAACAGCTCTTTCGGCTCAGCCACTTAAACTGCTTCATTCTTTGCAGCTGTAACGGGCCAAAGCCCTCCGTTTCACTTTAATCCAAACTATCTCTTAAAGTTGAAATCGAAATCGCATGTGACATGTGTAGCTGGCAGCTCGTTCCACACTCTCCCGACCCGCCTAGTGAAGATGTTTTCTCTCATTCTGTCCTTAACCTTTTCATCTTCAACCCTTAACCCATGACCTCTTGATTGTAGCTCCAGACGTCCTCAGTGGAGACCGACTGCTTGCATTTTGCTATCAACACCCCTCATTTTGACTACATCTGTGAAATCTTCTGCATCCAAAGGAATACAATTCGAATCTATTCAAGAAATGCTGAAATACAATATTAAAGTGGTTTTGTTCAGAGTCGAATGAGAGTGAATCGTCGAACAGGCTGGATTTGGTTTCGGCAGAAATGCCGCTCCCCGATCTGAAGAATGCGCAGGGCCAGACAGCTACTGACACACATACCTAAGCCCCGATTCTCACAGAAAAACAACCCGCATGCTCCAAGTCAATCCATCATCTGGCCTCTTCCCAGATCGGCGAGGGGGAGCGGTTGGAGCAGTGGGCGGGGCAGTTTGTAACAACCTCAAAACATACCCGAGAATATCCGCCAATTTTCGTTTTGAATTTAGCTCGAATAATTCAACTTCTGATATTTACTCTGTCCTTTGTGTGATCAACCTCTGGTCTGTTGTGAATCAGCGACCAAGGAATCAACGAGCCAGAGTTAAAGTGTCTGAGAAATGTACAGCACAGAATTAGGCCCTTCGACTGAGCTCTTTAAACTGCCCACTCCCATCGACCTGTACCGGGACCATACCGACCATACCCCCGCCTTCTAAACTATCTCTTAAACGTCGAGATCGAGCTCGCATAAACCACTCGTTCTGGAAGCTCATTCCATACTCTCATCACCCTCTGAGTGAAAAAAGTTTCACATTGTCCGACATTATGTCTGCACCTTAGACCTTAACCGAACACGCCTGGTTGTAGTCCAACCCAATATTAGCGGACCAGACCTGTCTGTTACGCATATTTACTTTGAGTCTAATGGCATTCGGATCACTGACTGGAAGGTGTTCCCCTACGCAAACGTCTCTCATCGGATCTCTCTCGTTTCCTAAAAACAGATCAGGTTTTGCACAATCTCATGTTTGTGACTTCCAGGTACTGATGTACTAAACTAACCGGAACACATTCGACACACTCTACTGTCGCCAGTCCTATTACAGTGTGGGATTCCCAGTCAAAATCTGGAAAGTTAAAATCAACTTTCATCACCTTTTGTTTCTTTCAGCAGTTTGGGAATTCCACTAATCCAGTCCTCGAAAACCTTCGGACAGGGAACACCTCACTAGGCGAGTTCTCCAGTGATCTGGCCGTCCGGTTCGCAGTCCCCCGGTTATTAAAATTACACCCACCCCCCATAACTTGTGTGCAGCACTAACATACCTTGTCTCTGGGACATTAGTCTCCTTTCAGTTCAGATATAAGCCGTCTTTTCTGTACCAGTCCCACCGTCACTGAACCTATTCCAAGATATAACAAATGACTCCTCTGTATAATCCTCTATTTTACTTCCATTCATGTGTCGCCTAAACTCCCGTAATCCTTCAGCCAAGTACACCAGCTCTGGCAGCATGTGCGAAGCCCGGAGCATTCTCTGTGTAAGCAAAAGGAAAAGAAAAGCCTTACATGGGATATCCCCTCTACAATTTCCTCCAGTTACCTTAATGTTATATCCCTCATATTATCCATTCATGTCAGGCATGGTTTAATGGCCGGACGAACGGCCTGTACTGTGCTATATTGTCCTACCTTCTATGATCATAACACCCTGCAAAAACCTCCGTCACCTGACTTGTTTCATGTCCTGGTAGGAGATTAAGCGTTGTTCTCTGTCATTGGGATTTCTACGTACTTATTACGGGTCCTTCCCTGAACATGTTTAACAAACTCTGTCCCACTGGTCCGTTTTCAGTCTGGGACTCAGTCAACAGGTGGAAAGCTGAAATCACCTCCTAACATAATCTTACTTTTCCTGCAACAGCCAGCGATTTCTCGACAGATTCTTTCCTGTTCATCCAGCGGACTGTTGTCAGGTCTATAATGTAGCCCAATGATTACGGTCATACATTTCTTATTCTTCATTTTCAGCGATAAAGCCTCACTTTGACGAGTTCTCTTGTCTGTTCTGACTGTGCCCTGCGGTGTCATTTTCTCAGCCCTGTAATGTCGCCCCTCCTCCTGTTATTCCTTCCGCTTTCTCTCGTCTAAAGCGAGGGAATCCCGAAATATCGAGATTTCCTGCTTGCTCCTCCTACACACAATTCTCAATAATGTCTACAATGTCATAATTCAATGTATTGATTCATTTCCTGAGCTCAACTGCCTATCTTTAAAGCTTCCTGTCTTTAAATATCCGCAGGTCAGGACACCAGTCGCATCATGCTCAAACTTCTGAGACGGCCTCACTGGGGCGGGTAGGGCTGTTGTTCTTTAATTCAATTGCAAAATCCCTGATCTCACTTTGCAGAATCACCTTCGCATACATACCGATTTCACGGGTACCAATATGGAACAGGACATCGTGCTGCTCACTCACCCACATGAGAATCATAGAGAATGAATGGTGCGCTGAGAAAACAGGACGGATGGGGAGGAGAGTACAGGCCATAGAAATGGGTCAGATTCAGCCTTTGGAGCAGAACGTGTAAGGTGCCATTTTCCTGCTCCCTATCTCTGAATGGACTGTTTGAAAGCCGAAATCCACTGACCCTTGATTCGGAGTCAGAGACAGACCGAGAATCACTCCATACAATCCCACCACACGTCCCTGTAACATACACTGAGTAACACTCCCTCCGCAACGATCCATCACACACTGCCGGGATTAGACACAGAGTGCAGCGCCCTCCACACTGTACCAGCTCTCACTCCGGGGTCAGACACAGAATGAAGCTCCGTCCACACCGTCGCATCACCAACTTCCAGGGTCAGATAAACAGCAACGTAACCCAAATATTATCCCATCACACTCCCGGGGTCAGACATGTGAAGTACCTCCCGCACCATCGCAGCACACTCTACGAGAATCAGAAAAAAGTACGAAACCCTCTCCCTCCTCCGTCTCCCCACTCACCAATGCCCAAATTTTCGGCTTTCCAGTAGCCTTGAAATGTGTGTGTCTCTCCGAGATGGTGTGTGTGTTTGTGTGAGCGGATTGTGTGCTGCCTTTAGAGGAAGGAAGGGGAGGAGAGAGGAGGCCAGGGAAAGGGTGGTGAAAATGCAAACACTGATGCAAGTGGTGTGGAACATGCGCATGCAGAGTTGTGGAGAGGTTCAGATCCTGGCGATCGATAGCCAAGGTACGGGGGGAGGTGAAACAACAGCGATCATCTCCCCCTCATACTCCGCACAATTGCCTGTGTCGCAGGGTGCGAGGAGAGTGGGAAGGCGACGTAGATGGGAAGCATTTAGCGGGTGGAGTGTATCAGGGAAGGGGCGGGGCGTATGGGTACGTAACCGATGATGGAGACGGCGAAGTGTGCAGAAGAGGGTGTGGATCACGTATACGGGTTTGCTTGTAGGCAAGGGACGCGTGATGGAGACGGGAGTGGTGTACTGCAGTCTGTGTGCCGGTGACCGGGAATGGTGTAGGAGTAGGGTGACGGAGTCCGGGAGTGGTTTCGGACAGGGAGGGTGTTATGCATACGGGGAGGACTGTACTCGAGTTACAGTGCAGGGCCTGACTCTGTGTTGGTATCGTTGAGTGGTGAGATCCTGCTGTGGTGCAGAGCCTGTCAGTGTGTCAGTGTCACGATGAGGGGCGTGTTCATGTCAGATGTGGGTTGTGGCAGTGACACCGAAACACTTTCAGTGTTCCATTGAAGAACGTCTCCCTATCACAGTGAGGGTTGTGTGTTTCGTTCATAGCTTATGCAAACGGTATTGCCCCACTTGCAATCTAGACTCACTAATATCTGCCGTGTCAGGCTTAGAGGCGTTGAACCCTGACCTGAGCGCAACGGCCCTTCGACCAATACATCCTGCATTGAAACGCACGCAACTCAGAACATGAGTCCCAGCAGGCTCAACCTTTTGCTTCTTGACTGTTGCTGAGACTTCTGTAAACAACCACTCAACTATCTGTAATGGCGTTCTTGTTTACATGTCCCTGCAACTCTAGTTTATACCACCACTCTCCCTTCTAATGGGAAAACTTACCGCTGGGATATTAGTTCGATTCCAGTTCAGGTGCAAACTGAGAAAATTGTTCATGAGAGATGAAATGAAGGAGCTGAATAAGGTGGGGGAGGAGTGGCGCGGCCTCCAGGCAGGAGTCTGTGCTCCCCCCAGTGTTCGCTCGGCAGAATAAAATCTGTTTTGTGAACAAATGTAGAATGCAGTGTCATTAGAAATGCCCAGGGTGTCTCAAGCTGCATAAATGTGTGTGTGTGTGTTTGTGTGTGCGTGTGTGTGTGTGTGTGTGTGTGTGTGTGTGTGTGTGTGTGTGTGTGTGTGTGTGTGTGTGTGTGTGTGTGTGTGTGTGTGTTTCTAAATTTCTAATTTGGGGCACCCCTGCACATACATAAGTTTGGATACAGAGTCCCTTTTCCCTCCAATACACTGGTGACGTTAACGACCGCATACCATCGAGGAATCTCGTACTCGTCCACAGTACCGCTTTTCCGTTCCCCAAAGAAAGAGAACCCTATCGATAGAGTTCGCCATATTTCACCCGCTTCACTGCAGAGCCACAGAACCATAGTCAGTGCCGGAGACCTGACCCGTGAGCCTTTCCCCTGATTGGTCATTTGCACCTCTCTCCTGCCATCTAGATGTATCCAAGGGGGTTAGTTATTATGGTGCGGGTTTGGCCACAAGGGCTCTCTGCACTGTTTCTGGCTGTTTAACCCCTTTCACCTGCCTGTCTGTCACCCAGTTTCCTGTATCCTACACCCTGGTTGAAAATAACTCTTTATAAGTCCTCCCTATCAGCCCCTCAGCTTCCCGAATGATTCCCGAGTTCATCCCGTTCCAGTTCCATCCCTGTTACGCCGATCGTCACGGCGAGATGCGTGTGGGTGTCACGGGTTGGAGTCGCTTAGCGTCCGGTCGGGGTTGTGTCCATGTCACTGTGAGGTGTGTGTAGGTGTCACAGTGACAACTGTGTGTCTCGCTCACTGCCGATGCTGTTTGTGAAGTTCTTGTACTCCTTTTTGAAGAATCTATCATCAGAGTCGGTGATATAACGCACCCCATTATCTGCCCAGTCGATTAGTTTAAATCTGTCTTTTGCCCCTCTTGAGAGCAGTGAACGAAAGTCACCTAACAGATCAGACCCTTCGGCCTACAATGCTGTGATATACCAATCGAGTAAATCACTTCTAACTGCACAACAACCATCTCCCTGCATTCCCTTAACATTAACGTCCCTGTCAAAGAGGCATGAAGCCCTCTCTCCCTGAGTTTGTCAATGATTCTCATGCGACCAGTAAAGCCGCCCCTCGACTTTGAATACTTCCTGCTTCATCACGACTAATACACCCGATACCGGGAATGTTGAGCGGACGTTCCAGCCAGCTCTGGAAAGCCGTCTCACTGATGTCTACCCTATCATAATTCCAGCCATTGACCCCTGCCTTTCCTACAATACTTCCTGCAGAGAAACGGGGGCAGCTCAGAACATGACTAACTGCAGGCTCAATCTTTGCCTTCCTCACTTTGTCTGTGGTCTTAACCCCATCTGTCTCAACAAACACTCCACTATTTGTTTCGGCATTCTATTTTTCATCCCCCTGCATCTCTGATTCAATCCCCACCCCTCCTCCTCTTTAACGACAGAACTTCCCAATGGAACATGAGTTCCAGTCCAGTCCAGGTGGAAACAGTGAGATTTGCTCGGAGGTGGAGAAAATGAAGGGGCTGCGCCACGTGGGGGCGCTGTGGCGCAGCCTCCGGGCAGGTGTATGTGCCGCCCTCTAGTGTTCGCACGGCAGAAGACAACCTTTATTGGTCTCTAATCCAGACTTCGGTCGCATTCAGTGGACCCCGGAACTCAAGCTGCGTTGTGGCCTAGATTAAGCCTCATATATTATAGTTGTTTTTCCACCTTGGTTCTGGAGTAACGCTTTTTCGTCCGGCTGCTTTTATGCCTATTCAAGTAAGACTGAATGAAAATTCAACTAGGATTATATTGAAACAGGCCTCATACACTGGTCACACTTTCCTTAGAAGAGAACCCAATGTTCCAACTATCAGAAGCCCTCATTCATACCTCGACACTTTAGCCCCGTGTTAGTAGGTGTTGCCTTCCTATTTCTGGCCACATCAGCACGTACCGAACTTCGCCTGCTCACCCTCCCACTTAATATTGCTGAAGTCCCGCTCAGTGTGGTAGTGTCCCCGACACCTCGGGAGGCAAAATACCATTCAGTAATCCCTCCATCACACACAGAACTAATTTTCTCATTCCCTAACAAATGGTCCCCTCTCATCACACCTCTCCTCATCTCGCCCTCCCCTTCCCTTCTGAACCAAAGTCCAAAACCAGTGCCAGAGACCTGACCTGAGATACTTCCCTCTACTTGGTCATTTGACCCCTCCCCGCATCCAAAAGTATACAAGTTGTTTTACCTGTTATTGAGGAGGTTGCCCACAGGGGGCACTCTACTCTACTGTTTAACACTTTTCATCATCCTGACTGTCACCCAGTTTCCTGTCATCTGTACATTAGGTTTAACTTCCTCGCAATATGTCCTCCCTGTCATCCCCTCAGCTTCCCGAATGATCCCGAATTCATCCAGTTACAGTTCCAACGCCTTAACGCCGAATCTGAGAAGCTGCATCAGAATGAACTTCTCACAGGTGAAGTGTTCAGAGACTCTGAGATCTCCCGGCCGTCCCACGTCCTGAAATAGGAGCATTCAACTCTCCTGCCAGGCATGGCCTACTGCTCTAATTGAAGGAAACAATAAATAAACTGAAAACAAATACATCAACATTGTGTCCTGTCTCATGTGTTTTAGTCTTTGCTGATGAATCCGCTTCCCTGATAGTTTGTGGTTCAACGAAACGCGAGGCGCTGTCACAACGACTCCGTCTGTCAAACTCATAGCGAAACAGCCACTTGAACCCCTCTTCCCCTGTGTTTGTCAATGCATCTGATGTGACAGTTAAAGCCGCCCATCTCCCTTGAATTAATTCCTCCTCAACCAAAATCCGGAATGTTGAGCTAACTGGCTTGCCCGCCCTTCAACCACTTCCCACTAACGACTGCAATATCATAATTCCAGTCGCTGGCCCCTACCATGATCTCATCTGTCTTTCTTACAATACTTCCTGCATTGAAATGTACGCAGCTCAGAACATGAGTCCCAGCAGGCTCAACATTTTACTTCCTGACTTTGTCAGAGGAATTACCAACATCTGCCCCCACAACCACTCCACTAACTGTTATGCCAGTCTGGTTTTCAATCCCCTGCAACTGTAGTTTAATCCGCACCATTCCCCCTTTTTAATGCAAACGCCCCACTGAGGTGTGTTGTCCACTGCAGTTCAGGTGTAAACTGAGAAGTTACTCGCTGGGAGAGAAAATGAGGTGGCTGTGCAAGGTGGAGCGGTGTGGCGCCCCCTAGTGATCGCCGAGTGCGAGAAACTCCAACTGAATGCACTTCTCACAGGTGACGTCATCGGTGTGACTGGAAATCTCTCTTCCGTCCCATGCCCTGCAATGAAAACATTCAACTCTCTTGCCAGACATTTCTACTGCCTAACTGTGCAATTATAAAGAAGCAAACTATAGATTAACTGAAAAAAGCAATCAATGTCATAATTTCTTGCACTTGCTTAATGAATCGGCTTTATCGCTTTCTCGCTGTTCAAACAAACAAACAAACAAACAAATAAATAAATAAAAGCACTTCGTGGCACTGCTTTCTAATTGTTTCTCATTGAAAACAGTCCTAATGCCAGAATTTTATGAGTAGATGACTCCGACAGTCATACACTGAGCAACGCTCCATCCACAACATCACATTGCACACTCCCGGGGTCAGACACGGAGTGTAGCTTTCTCCACACTGTCCCATCGCCCTGATTAAACCTCCTCCAACAGTGCCCGGTCACTCTCTCCTTGTTAGAGGCATATAGTGAAACTTCTTCTTCCTCGTCTCATCACACACTCGCGATTTAGATATTATGTGTAGCTTCCCTCTGCCCAGTCATTTTGAGAAGACTAGAATGTAAACCCAATGCTAATCCGTAAGAGTTCCGTCTCCGGTACGACTGCTGGAGATGTCGTCTTTGGTTTGGGTTGGTGCCGGCTTGTTCATTTCGAGTCTGAGTCTGAATTAATTCCAGACCTGTCTCTGCATTTGGGTTCAACACCATCCAGAGCTGTCTCGGTTCGGAAGGGATCACAGCTTTAGGAGTTTGAGGGGATGTGCTCTCTCAGTGAAGATGAGGAAAATTCTATGGATGCTCGGTGGGGTCTTTCTGACTCGCCGGATCGCCGCCGGGTGTAGATGCTGCAACACACAGAATAGTAACGGGCTACAGAGGGTTCCAGCCTCAGCCGCCACTCTGACGGTCACACCCCTCCCCACCATCGAGGACATTGTCAAGAGGCAATGCCTCGAGAAGGCGGCATCCATCACTGAGTCCTCTCCCCACTCGGGAGAAGCTCTCTGCGCGTTACTACCATTAGGGAGGAGTCGCAGGAGCCTGAACACCCACACACAACGATTCAGGAACATCTTCTCACCCTGCGCCATCACGTCTCTGAACGCACGAACACACACTCGACATTTTAGCGTTGTTTATTAACGTTTGTAATTTACATTAGCTCTACATATTTTGCCGTGCTGATGAAGCTTAAGAACAAATTGCATGCCGTATACATTTCAGGGCAAAAATCAAATAGCGATTCTGGTGAAAAATATCCGATAGGACAGGACACTGGGCACGCTGGCCTTCACCGGTCAGGACACTGAACACGGGAGTCGAGAGATCACGCTGCAGAGGTACAAAGCGTCGGTGAGGCTTTATGCTTCAGGAAAAATGCCACTGAACTGGAAAAATAGTACATGGAGTTCTCCGGGGATATTGCAGGAAATTGAGGGTTATGCAGAGAGGGAGGGAGTTTGTTACTTTATTCCCTGGATCAGTTTTGTAGACTTACAGAGTTCCATAAACCCAAGAGAGGCACAGACAGAGGATATAGGCACAAACGTTCATCCAGGGTTGGGTTATCGAGCACCAGACCGCACAGGATTGACGTGAGAGTGAGTGGAAAGGAGACAGTGTATATTGTGAACACTGAAAGTATAGAGAGACGGAGAGGGACGGCAGAGAGAGGGGTAGAAAGAGGGGGAAGAAAGAGAGAAAGAGTTGGCATAGGGAGAGGACAAAGAGCCGGCGGAGAAAGGGCGAGGCGGTAGGGGGTGGAGAAGAACGGCACGGGCTGGAAATTGCCACAAAGCAGGAGATCAATGGGGACAGAGGTTTGTCGGTGTGTCGTGGGGAGAATGGGGATGCGAGCACTGATGGAGAATGGGATAGGAAGAGGGGACAGAAAAGTTGAGGAGGGAATTCGAGAGGATGGAACAGTGATAGTTGACGAAGAGAGAATGTGGAAATAGAGGGGAAGAAGTATGAGGTAATAATAAGGTATGTAGAGGGAGCAGAAAGAGCGGGACGCGGGAATGTAGGGAAAGAAGGGGATGGACAGGGAGAGGTGAAGGGGGGGGTAGAGGGGGCAGAAAGAGCGAGACTGGCGAATGGATGGAAAGAAGGGGATGGACGGGGAGAGAGGTGAAAGAGGTAGGTAGAGGGAGCAGACAGCGCGGGACTGGGAAATGGAGGGAAAGAAGGAGATAGACGGGGAGAGAGGTATAAGAGGGGGGTAGAGAGTGCAGAAAGAGCGGGGACAGGGTTATGGAGGGAAAGAAGGAAATGGACGGGGAGAGAGGTGAAAGGGGCGTAGAGAGCAGAAAGAGCGGGACGGGGGAATGGAGGGAATGAAGTGGATAAACGGGGAGAGATGTGAAAGAGGGGGAAGAGGGAGCAGAAAGAGCGGGACGGTTGAATGGAGTAAAAGAAGGGGATGGACGGGGAGAGAGGTGAAAGAAGGGGGTAGAGGGAGCAGAAAGATCGGGACGGGGGAATGGAGGGAAAGATGGGGATGGACGAGAGAGATGTGAAAGCGGCTGGTAGAGAGAGCAGAAAGAGCGTGGAAGGGGAATGTAGGGAAAGAAGGGGATGGATGTGGAGAGAGGTGAAAGAGGGGTGTAGAGGGAGCAGAAAGAGTGGGACGGGGGAATGGAAGGAAAGAAGGGGATAGACAGCAAGAGAGGCTTGTCGGTGTCTGGTGGAGACAATGTGGTTGTGGTAAGAGAAGGAATTGGTGTAGCACGGAACGGCAGAAGGGTGGGCAGGGAATCTTGAAGGATCGGGGAGTGAGAGTGAAGGGGACACTGGGGATAGTCATTTGGTTCACGTCGCCTCCACTGGCTGTTGACAGAGACCCTGGATCTTTTCAGGAATATGCGGGAACAGAGGTGCCGACTTCTCGCAGATGAAACGCAGATCAAGATCGCAAGGGTAAATCTTTCCGAGTGAAGTCAGATCACACTGACTGCAAGGGGGCGCTCCAGAGGCGTTCCCCTTGTTCAGGACACCGAAGCTCACATTCCTATTCAAGAGGGATAAACAATTTCAACAGAGAGAAAACAGTTCCAGCAGAGAACTCGAGCCGAGACAGTCCGCAAGCTAATCCCATGATTTTGCTCTCCCCTAACAGACTGTGGCAGTCCCCAAACTCATCCCACGCAACCTCTCTCCCCCACGGCCCTGTGCCGGTACACAGAGAGATATCACGGTCCCAATGTCTACCCACAATCCTGTGTCAATCCCCAACTAAGGCACTGACCCAGTGTCTCCCCACAGCCCCGTATCCCCCAAACTAATCCCACCGAACCGCTTCCTCAAGACAGTCCTCTGTCAGTCCCCATACGAATCGAACATGCCGACCCTCTCCCCTCTGATCTGTTTCAGTCCGCGAACAACCCCCACTCTTCCACCGTCTAATCCACCTGCCCAGCTCTGTTCCCTCAGATCTACATCATTTAGCAAACGAATCACACTGTTTCTCCCTCTCCTCACAGCCCGGCGACTACCTCCGAAGTAATCACATTAATTCATTGTGTACCCATCCCCCTGTACTGGTCTCCAAATTAATGCAGTTAATGCAGTTAACTCCCGCCCCTCAGATCTATGTCATTCATCAAACTAATCCGGCTGTTGCTCCCTCGCCACACAGCCCGGCGACTATCTCCGAAATTATACCACTGATCAGCGCTATCCCACCGACATGGGTCATACCAAAATATTCCCTGTGTACTGAACTGTCCCCGCTGCCACATGCCAGTTTCCGAAATATTCTAACTGCACTGCCCTTCCCCGGCAGACACGTGTCGGCCCCAAAATGTTCCCACTGCATCACCCTACACTCTACCCGCGTACAGTCTACAGACAAATCCCAATGTCCCTCCCTTTTCCCACAAAACTACTTCAGTCCGTAAACGAATCCCATATAATCCCATCAGCACTATCTGAATACTCAACTCTCACCCCACACATCAGTCCAAATCTTACCCGTCTTCGCATTTTCCAATCCAGTAAAGGTTCTTGTACACAAGATTGCTGGATACAAAGCTCTGAGAAATTAAATTTATTTGATCAATGCCAAGAATCGAAATCTATGTACGGAACTTCTCTCAGATGACTACAAAATGAATCTGTGCTGGGACGGCGTGGAGGGAGATTCACTCTGTGTCTGACCCCAGGAGGGTGTGATGGGACGGTGTGGAGGGAGATTCACTCTGTGTCTGACCCCAGGAGGGTGTGATAGGACGGCACGGAGGGAGTTTCAATCTGTGTCTGGTCCCGGGTGTGTGTGATGGGACGGTGTGAACGGGGATTCACTCTGTGTCTGACCTCGGGAGTGTGTGATGGGACTGTGTGGTGGGAGATTCAATCTGTGTCTGCCCCCAGGTGTGTGTGATGGGACGGTGTGAAGGGGAGCTTCACTTTGTGTCAGACCCCGGGAAAGAATGACATCACGGCATGGAGGGAGATACGCTCTGTGTCTGAACCCGGGAGTTTGTGAAGCGATGATGTGGAGGGGAATTCACTCTGTGTCAGACCCCGTGAGTGCATGCTGAGAGTGTATGTTATGTGTTCAATCTGTGCCTGAATCCGCGAGTGTGTGATGATTCCTGTGATATTGTGGGATTTTCCCGTGCTGTGACACATACCGCTTCATCCCTTGAATTGATTTCCAGCAGCCTTGAATCGCGGTTTGAACATTCTTTTATCGCTCTGAAGAAATTTGTTTGAAACGTGGAGACGTAATAACACCGGTTATTATTCCTGATCCAATTCTCGGAACAGTTTTGCTCTGGAAATCACCAACAAGGAAAATTGAGATACAGAGTGAATCTCCCAGCACACTTTCCCATCACACACACACGGAGTGACGCACATACTGAATTTCACGCCATGCGGTCCCGCTACGTTCTCCTGAGGTTAGTCACAAAGGGAATTTTTCCGCCCCCAACATCGTCCCATCGCACATTCACAGGAAAAGGCACAGTGAATCCCTCCCCAAACCATCCATCACACACTCCCGGAGTCAAGACACAGAGTGAATTTCGTACCACACTGTCCTATCGCGCACGCCCGGGGAGAGACACAGAATGAAGTTCCCTCCTCAAGTTCCCGTTACAGATTCACATGATCAGGCATAGAGTGAAGTTCCCTCTACATCACCTATCACAGACTCTCCAGTCAGGCACAGATTCAGGCTTCCTCTACCCCGTCCCCGAAACACTGTCAGACAGAAAGTGAGGCTCATTCCACAGCAACCCATCACACACCCGGTGTGTCTGAAACTGAGCGATGCTCCGCCCACACCGTCCAAACATTCTCTGGTTTGGACCCAGAATTAAGTTCCTTCCAAACTCTCCGGTCGTGCACCACCGGTATTAGACACTAGACACAGAGGGAATCAAACTATCAAACTCTCTCTCTCTCTCTCTCTCTCTCTCTCTCTCTCTCTCTCTCTCTCTCTCTCTCTCTCTCTCTCTCTCTCTCTCTCTCTCTCTCTCTCTCTCTCTCTCTCTCTCTCTCTCTCTCTCTCTCTCTCGCTCTCTCCCCCTCCCCTCCACAGCTTCACATCACACATTCGCGGAGTGTGTCACAGAGTTAGGCTACTGTGACAGTGTCCAATCACACACTTCTGTGATCAGACACAATGTAGCTCCTTTAGCACCGTCCGATTACTGACACCCCGAGAAAGAAATGGAGTGAAGCTCTTTCTCACTCTCCCATGACACATGCGCAGGGTCAAAAACAGTGTGCACCGTCCGCACCGTCTCATCACACTCTCTCGGGATCAGACAGAGTGAATCTCCCTTCACAGAGTTCCATCACGCACTCCCAACATCTGAAACGCAATGAAACTACCTCGGCACCCTCCCATCACAGGCACCCGGAGACAGTTACAGAGTGAAAGTCCCTGCAGTCTATTCAATCACACTTCCTGACGGGGCAGTCAGTAATTTGGGTTCCATCTAAAATGTCTCGCCGCACACTTTCGGAGACGGACGGCGAATGAAGCTCTTGTCTCACGGCTCCTTCATACACTCCCAGCATCAACCACGGAGTGAAGCTCACCCCACACCGCCCGTCACACATTCCATTAGTCAGAGATCAGAATTAAGATCGCTCCACAAAGTCCGTCACACAAGGCCTTGGTCAGACACAATCTGAATCTCCCTCCTTATGTCTCCTTTTGTTTCCTTACGTCCATCTGCTCTCTCCCATCACACAGCCCTGCAATCAAATACAGTCCCTCTCTTTCCACGATTCCACCACACAATCCCGAATTCAGACACAGAGTAAATCCCGACTGCACCGTCCCGTCACACACTCAAGGATTCAATGTGAAGCTCTCTCTCCACGGTGGATAACGCACTTCAGTGGTCAGACATGGGGTGAATCTCTCTGTGCACTGTCCGATCACACAATCCCGCTGTCAGACACAGAGTGAAGCTGGATCCATACTGTCCCGTCAGACATTGCCAGAGTAAGACATAGAGTGAATCACCCTCCGTACCACCATACACTCCCGATGTCACAACAGAGAGTGAAGCTTCCTCTCTCCATACCTGCCCTGTGATGAGGAGCGGGTTAAAGAAGGGGATGATGCCTCACCTCTTCCGCTGGTCAAAAATTCACAGATTTGAGTCTTGTTTTCGTTGACAGATCTGTACTTCGTTTCCATCTCAGTGAACTGGTGACGTAGATCGCTCTGCATTCCTTTAAGAAGGGACAGATTACAGTTGAGTGCAGAAAGCTTGGATTGCAGGGTTGAGTTCAACTCATGGTAGTTTCGGTCGGAGGTGACCTTAGACTGAAGAATCTGCGATATTGAGAGAGATGGTGAAGGATGTTTCGCGTTTGCAGTGATACGTGAGTCAGCATCGCGCTACCGCACGGGTCACAGAGAGTTTTATGTCGGTGTGACGGTGAAGGGTGTCCCAGTAAAGGAGGAGAAAATGGCGGCGCGACGCAGCGCGCGCGGCCTCTCTGGAGATGGATATCTGTTACTTGTTAAGTAGGGATCCGAGCACAATCCTGATTTGATGGAGACAGTCGTGAGAGGCGGAGGAACATCTGGAGAATCTTCTGAAATGCCCGCTTCGCTGCCGCTGCTACCGTGCGGTCCGGAATCTCCGGAGGAGAAGGCCTCCGAGAACTCGGCTTTGCTTGTTTCGGCGGCCGGGACGAGGTCGACAGTGAATGTCGTGTGGGTGTCAGGACGAGTCTTGACTGTGTTACGGTTCAGGCCGTGTTTTTATCACGGTTAGGTGTGAGTCCGTGTTATGGTGATGGGTTTTAATCGGTGTTAGGTAAGGGCCGTGTCGGTGTCGTTGTGGTGTTTTACAATAACAGTTTAGTCCACTCTCTTTATTTACGGTCTGACTCCACACGG
Organism: Hypanus sabinus; assembly: GCF_030144855.1. Lineage (NCBI taxonomy): Eukaryota > Metazoa > Chordata > Chondrichthyes > Myliobatiformes > Dasyatidae > Hypanus > Hypanus sabinus. The sequence continues at coordinate 258,530 of NW_026779742.1, forward strand.
AGCCGGTTCCACTCACCATGGATCGAGAGACCGGCCACTATCACGATGAGGGCGGATGTAACTAAGCAGAGTAGGCAGAACAGACAGTACGGTCTATTTCCGATCTTCACTTTCGACTCCCGTTCTTGCGCAGCTGTGGAGAGACCATACAACCATAAGATTGCAATAAATATTTAATAACACCATAGGAGCTACTTAATGAATACTTTACTTGAATATCTTAGTGATTGTAGTGATGATTTGCAGCAGACTGAGAAGCCTTAGCATGTAGATGTTACGAAAGAGGATGTAATGGAGCTTTTGGGAAGCATCAAATCGGATAGGTCGCCGGTACCGGACACAATATTCCCCAGGATACCCTGGGAGTCGAGGCAAGAGATTGCTGAGACACTGGTGATGATCTTTGCATCAACAATGGAGACGTGGGAGGTTCCGCAGGATTGGAGGGTTGTGGATGTTGCTCCTTTATTCAGGAAAGGGAGAAGAGACAGCCCAGGAAATTATAGACCAGTGAGTCTTACCTCAGCGGTTGGTAAGTTGATGGAGAAGATCCTGAGAGGCAGGATTTATGAACATTTGGAGAGGTATAATATGTTTAGGAGTTGTCAGCATGGCGTTGTAAAGGGCGGATCGTGCCTTACGAGACTGATTACATTTTTGTGGGGATGTGACCTGACAGATTGATAAGGAAGAGCAGTTGATTTTGTGTATGTGGATTTCAGCAAAACATTTTTTAAGGTGCTCCATGCAACGCTTACTGAGAACGCAAGGAGGAATGGGATCCAAGGAGATATTTCTTTGTGGATCCACGACTGGCTTGCCACAGAATGCAAAGTGTGATTGTAGACGGGTCATATTCTGCATGGAAATCGGTCACCAGTGGAGTGCATCAGGGATCTGTTCTGAGACCCTTATTCTTCGTGACATTTATAAATGATCTGGATGAAGACCTGGAGGGATGTGTTCGTACATTTGCTGATGACACGATGTTTCAGTTTTTGTGGATAGTTGGAGGGCTGTCAGATGTTACAGCGGGGCGTTGATAGGATGCATTACCGGCTGAGAATTGGCAGATGGAGTTCAACCCAGTTAAGTGTGAAGTGATTCATTTTGGTAGGTCAAATACGATGGCAGAATATAGTATTAATGGTTAGTCCCTTGGCAGTGTGGAGAATCAGAGCGATCTTAGGGTCCGAGTCCACAGGACGCTCAAAGCAGCTGCGCATGTTGACTCTGTGGTTGAGAATGCGTATGGAATAAAGACTTTCATCAACCGTGGATTTGAATTTAGGAGCCGAGAGGTAATGTTGCAGCCATATGGGACCCTGGTCAGATCCTACCTGGAGAACTGTGCACAGTTCTGGTCGACTCACTATAGGAAAGACGTGGAATCCATAGAAAGGGTGCAGAGGAGATTGACGAGGACGTTTACTGGAATTCAGAGCATGACTTGTGAGAATAGGTTGGGTGAACTCAGACTTCTTTCCTTGGAGCGACGGAGGATGAGAGGTGACCGAGAGAGGTGTACAAGATGATGTGAGGCATTGATTGTGCGGATCGTCAGAGGCTTTTTCCCAGGACGGAAATCGCTCGCACGAGAGGACAGGATTTTAAGCTGCTTGGAAGTGGGTACAGAGGAGATGTTAGGGGTAAGTTTTTTTTTTTACTCAGAGAGTGGTGAGTGCATGTAATCGGCTGCAGGTAGCGGTGTTGGAGGCGGAACCGAAAGGGTCTTTCATGGGACTCCTGGATGGCTACAGGGAGCTTCGAAAAATAGATGGCTATGGATAAATCCTAGGTAGTTCTGAGATAGGGACATGTTCGTTAACAAGGTCTCAGATGGTACACTGTTCTGGAAGATGATTGTACAGGAGTCGGGAGATCACGTTGCAGATGTACATTGACGCCACTCTTGTTCAGTGTCGGTCGCCCTGATATAGGAAAGGCCACTGTGCTGGAAGGTTGACGAGCATGTTGGACTCAGGGGACTGAGGCATGGAGAGATGTCGGGCAGGTCGGGACTTTATTCCTTGGAGCACAGGGGCGACCTTACAGAATTGTATAAAACCACGAGGGGGGCAGGCAGGGTGAATGAGCACAGACGTTCCTCAGGTCCGCGGTATCGGAAACCATAGGGTACAGGATTGGGGTGAGAGTCGATGGCGTGGAGGGTGGGAAATGAGTGAGGGAGGGGTGTTAGAGTGGGAGGTGGTAGACCGAGATGAGAGGGGATAAAGCGAACGAGAGAGGGGGAGAATAGGGGAGGATAAAGGGACGGACGGGGATGAGTGGAGAGATGGGGAGAAAGAAGGGCATAAATGGGGAAACGTTTGTAGGAGATTAGTTGGGGAGAATCCGGAACCGAGTAGAGGAGGCGACTGGGGTAGGAGAGGGGCAGTGAGAGTGGGGTGGGTAGTGTGGGAAGATGGAGGAGTGAGAGTAGAGCAGAGAGAATGAGCAGAACGAGGATGTTGCCGGATTGGAGTGAGGAACTTACGGATAGAGGTCGGGCAGGTTGTGACTTTATTCCTTGGAGGGTAAGGGTGACCACACAGAGACGTATAAAATAAAGAGCAGTGAGGGCGTACAGTTATTTTCCGTAGACTTAGAGAATCGTGGACAAGAGCGCACAAGTCAAAGGGGAGACGGGAAAGAGATTTAATTCGGGCCCGTCTGACGACCTTTCATTTCCCAGATGGTGGTCAGCCGATGGGACGAGCTGAGAAAATAACTGGCATAAGCAGAAACTTGGACACATGGGAGCATGAAACTGACCGCTACAATATGCCGTAATCGCTATGGACTCTGACCTGTTTGTGCAGCGGTTGACAGCCCGCCGGGTCCCGAGGAAATGGGAGGATCTTCGACCTCATCGACGCGGGGTTTCTTTTTCCGAACGTTCAGCTCTGAGTAGGTGGATTTCAGACCTTCTGGGAGACAGGCAGATTAGGAAGAGAGTGAGTGCGGTAGGGAATGGGGGAGAGTGTCGGAGAGAGACAGATGACAGAGAGAGAGGTAAGTGAAGGGAGAGGGGGTGTGAGACAACAAGAGAGAGAGACTGCGGGAGAACAGGGGGAGAGAGAGAGAGGACAGAGACTTGGAGACTGAGAAGGCGAAAACGATGGACAACGAGGCGAGAGTGCGATGTGGGCATTGGGAAGGAAAATGCGAGACAAAGAACGGGTAGAGAAAGGGGAGAGGGGACATATTGTGTTGGGAAGAGTAGAGAGATAGGTGTGAGAGTTGAATAGAGGGGAATGAGAAAGGAGAATGATGGAAGCTGGAAGTGGGAGAGGGATGGGGAGGCGAGAAGGGGGAATGATGGAGGCTGGAAGTGGGAGAGGGATGGGGAGGCGAGAAGAAAAGAATTTCAATGAGGGGGAACAAAGACGGTGGGAGGGCGTCGGGGAACGGGAGAGAGGGTCGGATAGAAAGGGAAGGCATGGCGGGGAGAGGAGTTAAAATGGGCGGGGTTGACGGGCGTATGAGTGAGCAGAGAAAGAGCGACATAGTACAAAAGGGAGATCGAGAGCGGTATAGACGGTGACTGCGATAGAAGAGAGACCGGAGAGAGACGGGGCAATGAGAGAGGGCGAAGAGAAGGGGACAGCGGGACACAATAGGGGAGGTAGAGTGAGGGAGAGACAGGCGAGGGAGGGAGAGAGGAAACGGGGTGAGAGAAGGGAAAGAGGGAAAGGAGAATGTGGTTACAAAGGGAGAGATGGGTTACGGTTTTATACCGCGCTCCTTCTCAGCGTCTCTCCCACAGTCCTCCCTCCTCACCACAACGACACGGAAATAACACATATCCACCACCCCCGCCCCAGAGCGCTTGCTCCTCATTGTCCCTTCCTCCACATGCCCCATACCATGCTATCTTCCCGACAACACTCCTTCCACACTACGTCCGACGGCGATACCTCTAATCCGTCCCTCCCAGGGCGCAACACTCCGCACTGATAATCAAAGAGAGTTACCCGCTCTTCGCCTCTCTCACGACTTCACTCCGTGTTATTCTGAAACAGGGGATCATTAGGGTCAACTGTACGTTTGCTCTGAGATCTCTGGACAGGATTGGTAACGTCACCGAAACAGGGACAATCTAACAAAGATGAAACTGACCTCGATCTGTCCGGACCCGGGGCGCCGAGGGAGTCTTGAAATTAACTTCCACGTACGATACAACAGGTTCAGCTGGGGACAGACGATTGAGAGTCAGACACAGGTGAATCTCCTTGAACACTGTCCCATCACACTCTGCCGGGGTCAGACACACAGTGATTATTCCTCTACACGGTCCCATCAAACACTCCTGGGGTCAGACACAGAGTGAATCTCCCTCCACGCCGTCCCATCACACACTCCCGGGGTCAGACACAGAGTGATTATTCCTCTACACGGTCCCATCAAACAATCCCGGCGTCAGACACAGAGTGAATCTCCCTCCACACCGTCCCATCACACACTCCCGGTGTCAGACACAGAGTGATTATTGCTCTACACGGTCCCATCTCACACTCCCTGGGTCAGACACAGAGTGAATCTCTCTGCAAATCGTCCCATCACACACTCCCGGTGTAAGACACAGACTGAATCTCCCTCCACACCGTACCAACACACACTCCAGGGTCAGACACAGACTGATTATTCCTCTACACGGTCCCATCACACACTCCCGGGGTCAGACACAGACTGAATCTCCCTCCACACCGTCCCATCATTCAATCCCGGGGTCAGACACAGAGTGATTATTCCTCTACACGGTCCAATCAAACACTCCCAGGGTCAGCCGCAGAGTGATTATCCCTTTACACCGCCCATCACACTCTCCCGGGGTCAGACACAGAGTGAATCTCCCTCCACACCGTCCCATCACACACTCACGTGGTCAGACACAGAGTGATTATTCCTCTACACGGTTCCATCAAACACTCCCGGGGTCAGAATAATGGTGAATCTCCCTCCACACCGTCCCATCACACACTCCCGGGGGCAGACACAGAGTGATTATTGATCTACAAGGTCCCATCAAACACTCCCGGGGTCAGACACAGAGAGATTATTCCTCTACACGGTCCCATCAAACACTCCCGGGGTCAGCCACAGAGTGATTATTCCTCCACACCGTCCCATCACACACTCCCGTGGTCAGACACAGAGGGATTTTTCCTCTACACGGTCCAATCAAACACTCCCGGGGTCAAACACAGAGTGAATCACCCTCCACACCGTCCCATCACACACTCGTGTGGTCAAACACAGAGTGATTATTCCTCTACATGGTTCCATCAAACACTCCCGGTGTCAGACACAGGGTGAATCTCCCTCCACACAGTCCCATCACACACTCACGTGGTCAGACACAGAGTGATTATTCCTCTACACGGTCCCATCAAACACTCCCGGGGTCAGACATAGACTGAATCTCCCTACACACCGTCCCATCAGACACTCCCGGGGGCAGACACAGAGTGATTATTGATCTACACGGTCCCATCAAACACTCCCGGGGTCAGACACAGAGAGATTATTCCTCTACACGGTACCATCAAACACACCCGGGGTCAGACACAGAGAGATTATTCCTCTACCCGGTCCCATCAAACACTCCCGGTGTCAGCCACAGAGTGAGTATTCCTCTACACCGCGCATCACACTCTCCCGGGGTCAGACACAGAGTGAATCTCCCTCCACACCGTCCCATCACACACTCCCGTGGTCAGACACAGAGTGATTTTTCCTCTACACGGTCCAATCAAACACTCCCGGGGTCAAACACAGAGTGAATCACCCTCCACACCGTCCCATCACACACTCCCGTGGTCAGACACAGTGTGATTATTCCTCTACACGTCCCATCAAACACTCCCGGGGTCAGACACAGACTGAATCTCCCTCCACACCGTCCCATCACACACCCGTGTGGTCAAACACAGAGTGATAATTCCTCTACATGGTTCCATCAAACACTCCCGGTGTCAGACACAGGGTGAATCTCCCTCCACACAGTCCCATCACACACTCACGTGGTCAGACACAGAGTGATTATTCCTCTACACGGTCCCAACAAACACTCACGGGGTCAGCCACAGAGTGAATATTCCTCTACTCCGCCCATCACACTCTCCCGGGGTCAGACACAGAGTGAATCTCCCTCCACACCGTCCCATCACACACTCCCGTGGTCAGACACAGAGTGATTTTTCCTCTACACGGTCCAATCAAACACTCCCGGGGTCAAACACAGAGTGAATCACCCTCCACACCGTCCCATCACAAACCCCCATGGTCAGACACAGTGTGATTATTCCTCTACACGGTCCCATCAAACGCTCCCGGGGTCAGACACAGACTGAATCTCCCTCCACACCGTCCCATCACACACTCGTGTGGTCAAACACAGAGTGATTATTCCTCTACATGGTTCAATCAAACACTCCCGGTGTCAGACACAGGGTGAATCTCCCTCCACACAGTCCCATCACACACTCACGTGGTCAGACACAGTGTGATTATTCCTCTAGACGGTCCCATCAAACACTCCCGGGGTCAGACACAGAGTGAATCTCCCTCCACACCGTCCCATCACACACTCCCGTGGTCAGACACAGAGTGATTTTTCCTCTACACGGTCCAATGTAACACTCCCGGGGTCAAACACAGAGTGAATCACCCTCCACACCGTCCCATGTCAAACCCCCGTGGTCAGACACAGTGTGATTATTCCTCTACACGGTCCCATCAAACACTCCCGGGGTCAGACACAGACTGAATCTCCCTCCACACCGTCCCATCACACACTAGTGTGGTCAAACACAGAGTGATTATTCCTCTACATGGTTCCATCAAACACTCCCGGTGTCAGACACAGGGTGAATCTCCCTCCACACCGTCCCATCACACACTCCCGTGGGCAGACACAGTGTGATTATTCCTCTACACGGTCCCATCAAACACTGCCGGGGTCAGACATAGACTGAATCTCCCTCCACACCGTCCCATCTCACACTCCCGTGGTCAGACACAGAGTGATTAATCCTCTACACCGACGCATCACACAATCCCGTGGTCAAACACAGAGTGATTATTCCTCTTCACGGTTCCATCAAACACTCCCGGGGTCAGACACAGAGTGATTATTGATCTACACGGTCCCATCAAACACTTCCGGGGTCAGACACAGAGAGATTATTCCTCTACCCCGTCCCATCACACTCTCCCGGTGTCAGACACAGAGTGAATCTCCCTCCACACCGTCCCATCACACACTCCCGTGGTCAGACACAGAAGGATTTTTCCTCTACACGGTCCAATCAAACACTCCCGGGGTCAAACACAGAGTGAATCACCCTCCACACCGTCCCATCACACACTCCCGTGGTCAGACACAGTGTGATTATTCCTCTACACGGTCCCATCAAACACTCCCGGGGTCAGACACAGACTGAATCTCCATCCACACCGTCCCATCACACACTCGTGTGGTCAAACACAGAGTGATTATTCTTCTACACGGTCCCATCAAACACTCCCGGGGTCAGACACAGAGAGATTATTCCTCTACACGGTCCCATCAAACACTCCCGGGGTCAAACACAGAGTGAATCACCCTCCACACCGTCCCATCACACACTCCCGAGGTCAGACACAGTGTGATTATTCCTCTACACGGTCCCATCAAACACTCACGTGGTCAGACACAGAGTGATTATTCCTCTACACGGTTCCATCAAACACTCCCGGGGTCAGAATAATGGTGAATCTCCCTCCACACCGTCCCATCACACACTCCCGGGGGCAGACACAGAGTGATTATTGATCTACACGGTCCCATCAAACACTCCCGGGGTCAGACACAGAGAGATTATTCCTCTACACGGTCCCATCAAACACTCCCGGGGTCAGCCACAGAGTGATTATTCCTCTACACCGCCCATCACACTCTCCCGGGGTCAGACACAGAGTGAATCTCCCTCCACACCGTCCCATCACACACTCCCGTGGTCAGACACAGAGGGATTTTTCCTCTACACGGTCCAATCAAACACTCCCGGGGTCAAACACAGAGTGAATCACCCTCCACACAGTCCCATCACACACTCACGTGGTCAGACACAGAGTGATTATTCCTCTACACGGTCCCATCAAACACTCCCGGGGTCAGACATAGACTGAATCTCCCTACACACGGTCCCATCAAACACTCCCGGGGTCAGAATCAGGGTGAATCTCCCTCCACACCGTCCCATCACACACTCCCGGGGGCAGACACAGAGTGATTATTGATCTACACGGTCCCATCAAACACTCCCGGGGTCAGACACAGAGAGATTATTCCTCTACACGGTACCATCAAACACTCCCGGGGTCAGACACAGAGAGATTATTCCTCTACCCGGTCCCATCAAACACTCCCGGTGTCAGCCACAGAGTGAGTATTCCTCTACACCACCCATCACACTCTCCCGGGGTCAGACACAGAGTGAATCTCCCTCCACACCGTCCCATCACACACTCCCGTGGTCAGACACAGAGTGATTTTTCCTCTACACGGTCCAATCAAACACTCCCGGGGTCAAACACAGAGTGAATCACCCTCCACACCGTCCCATCACACACTCCCGTGGTCAGACACAGTGTGATTATTCCTCTACACGTCCCATCAAACACTCCCGGGGTCAGACACAGACTGAATCTCCCTCCACACCGTCCCATCACACACCCGTGTGGTCAAACACAGAGTGATAATTCCTCTACATGGTTCCATCAAACACTCCCGGTGTCAGACACAGGGTGAATCTCCCTCCACACAGTCCCATCACACACTCACGTGGTCAGACACAGAGTGATTATTCCTCTACACGGTCCCAACAAACACTCACGGGGTCAGCCACAGAGTGAATATTCCTCTACACCGCCCATCACACTCTCCCGGGGTCAGACACAGAGTGAATCTCCCTCCACACCGTCCCATCACACACTCCCGTGGTCAGACACAGAGTAATTTTTCCTCTACACGGTCCAATCAAACACTCCCGGGGTCAAACACAGAGTGAATCACCCTCCACACCGTCCCATCACAAACCCCCATGGTCAGACACAGTGTGATTATTCCTCTACACGGTCCCATCAAACGCTCCCGGGGTCAGACACAGACTGAATCTCCCTCCACACCGTCCCATCACACACTCGTGTGGTCAAACACAGAGTGATTATTCCTCTACATGGTTCAATCAAACACTCCCGGTGTCAGACACAGGGTGAATCTCCCTCCACACAGTCCCATCACACACTCACGTGGTCAGACACAGTGTGATTATTCCTCTAGACGGTCCCATCAAACACTCCCGGGGTCAGACACAGACTGAATCTCCCTCCACACCGTCCCATCACACACTAGTGTGGTCAAACACAGAGTGATTATTCCTCTACGTGGTTCCATCAAACACTCCCGGTGTCAGACACAGGGTGAATCTCCCTCCACACCGTCCCATCACACACTCCCGTGGGCAGACACAGTGTGATTATTCCTCTACACGGTCCCATCAAACACTGCCGGGGTCAGACATAGACTGAATCTCCCTCCACACCGTCCCATCTCACACTCCCGTGGTCAGACACAGAGTGATTAATCCTCTACACCGACGCATCACACAATCCCGTGGTCAAACACAGAGTGATTATTCCTCTTCACGGTTCCATCAAACTCTCCCGGGGTCAGACACAGAGTGATTATTGATCTACACGGTCCCATCAAACACTTCCGGGGTCAGACACAGAGAGATTATTCCTCTACCCCGTCCCATCACACTCTCCCGGGGTCAGACACAGAGTGAATCTCCCTCCACACCGTCCCATCACACACTCCCGTGGTCAGACACAGAGGGATTTTTCCTCTACACGGTCCAATCAAACACTCCCGGGGTCAAACACAGAGTGAATCACCCTCCACACCGTCCCATCACACACTCCCGTGGTCAGACACAGTGTGATTATTCCTCTACACGGTCCCATCAAACACTCCCGGGGTCAGACACAGACTGAATCTCCATCCACACCGTCCCATCACACACTCGTGTGGTCAAACACAGAGTGATTATTCTTCTACACGGTCCCATCAAACACTCCCGGGGTCGGACACAGAGAGATTATTCCTCTACACGGTCCCATCAAACACTCCCGGGGTCAAACACAGAGTGAATCACCCTCCACACCGTCCCATCACACACTCCCGTGGTCAGACACAGTGTGATTATTCCTCTACACGGTCCCATCAAACACTCACGTGGTCAGACACAGAGTGATTATTCCTCTACACGGTTCCATCAAACACTCCCGGGGTCAGAATAATGGTGAATCTCCCTCCACACCGTCCCATCACACACTCCCGGGGGCAGACACAGAGTGATTATTGATCTACACGGTCCCATCAAACTCTCCCGGGGTCAGACACAGAGAGATTATTCCTCTACACGGTCCCATCAAACACTCCCGGGATCAGCCACAGAGTGATTATTCCTCTACACCGCCCATCACACTCTCCCGGGGTCAGACACAGAGTGAATCTCCCTCCACACCGTCCCATCACACACTCCCGTGGTCAGACACAGAGGGATTTTTCCTCTACACGGTCCAATCAAACACTCCCGGGGTCAAACACAGAGTGAATCACCCTCCACACAGTCCCATCACACACTCACGTGGTCAGACACAGAGTGATTATTCCTCTACACGGTCCCATCAAACACTCCCGGGGTCAGACATAGACTGAATCTCCCTACACACGGTCCCATCAGACACTCCCGTGGTCAGACACAGTGTGATTATTCCTCTACACGGTCCCAACAAACACTCACGGGGTCAGCCACAGAGTGAATATTCCTCTACACCGCCCATCACACTCTCCCGGGGTCAGACACAGAGTGAATCTCCCTCCACACCGTCCCATCACACACTCCCGTGGTCAGACACAGAGGGATTTTTCCTCTACACGGTCCAATCAAACACTCCCGGGGTCAAACACAGAGTGAATCACCCTCCACACCGTCCCATCACAAACCCCCATGGTCAGACACAGTGTGATTATTCCTCTACACGGTCCCATCAAACGCTCCCGGGGTCAGACACAGACTGAATCTCCCTCCACACCGTCCCATCACACACTCGTGTGGTCAAACACAGAGTGATTATTCCTCTACATGGTTCAATCAAACACTCCCGGTGTCAGACACAGGGTGAATCTCCCTCCACACAGTCCCATCACACACTCACGTGGTCAGACACAGTGTGATTATTCCTCTAGACGGTCCCATCAAACACTCCCGGGGTCAGACACAGACTGAATCTCCCTCCACACCGTCCCATCACACACTAGTGTGGTCAAACACAGAGTGATTATTCCTCTACGTGGTTCCATCAAACACTCCCGGTGTCAGACACAGGGTGAATCTCCCTCCACACCGTCCCATCACACACTCCCGTGGGCAGACACAGTGTGATTATTCCTCTACACGGTCCCATCAAACACTGCCGGGGTCAGACACAGAGTGAATCTCCCTCCACACCGTCCCATCACACACTCCCGTGGTCAGACACAGAGGGATTTTTCCTCTACACGGTCCAATCAAGCACTCCCGGGGTCAAACACAGAGTGAATCACCCTCCACACCGTCCCATCACAAACCCCCATGGTCAGACACAGTGTGATTATTCCTCTACACGGTCCCATCAAACGCTCCCGGGGTCAGACACAGACTGAATCTCCCTCCACACCGTCCCATCACACACTCGTGTGGTCAAACACAGAGTGATTATTCCTCTACATGGTTCAATCAAACACTCCCGGTGTCAGACACAGGGTGAATCTCCCTCCACACAGTCCCATCACACACTCACGTGGTCAGACACAGTGTGATTATTCCTCTAGACGGTCCCATCAAACACTCCCGGGGTCAGACACAGACTGAATCTCCCTCCACACCGTCCCATCACACACTAGTGTGGTCAAACACAGAGTGATTATTCCTCTACGTGGTTCCATCAAACACTCCCGGTGTCAGACACAGGGTGAATCTCCCTCCACACCGTCCCATCACACACTCCCGTGGGCAGACACAGTGTGATTATTCCTCTACACGGTCCCATCAAACACTGCCGGGGTCAGACATAGACTGAATCTCCCTCCACACCGTCCCATCTCACACTCCCGTGGTCAGACACAGAGTGATTAATCCTCTACACCGACGCATCACACAATCCCGTGGTCAAACACAGAGTGATTATTCCTCTTCACGGTTCCATCAAACTCTCCCGGGGTCAGACACAGAGTGATTATTGATCTACACGGTCCCATCAAACACTTCCGGGGTCAGACACAGAGAGATTATTCCTCTACCCCGTCCCATCACACTCTCCCGGGGTCAGACACAGAGTGAATCTCCCTCCACACCGTCCCATCACACACTCCCGTGGTCAGACACAGAGGGATTTTTCCTCTACACGGTCCAATCAAACACTCCCGGGGTCAAACACAGAGTGAATCACCCTCCACACCGTCCCATCACACACTCCCGTGGTCAGACACAGTGTGATTATTCCTCTACACGGTCCCATCAAACACTCCCGGGGTCAGACACAGACTGAATCTCCATCCACACCGTCCCATCACACACTCGTGTGGTCAAACACAGAGTGATTATTCTTCTACACGGTCCCATCAAACACTCCCGGGGTCAGACACAGAGAGATTATTCCTCTACACGGTCCCATCAAACATTCCCGGGGTCAAACACAGAGTGAATCACCCTCCACACCGTCCCATCACACACTCCCGTGGTCAGACACAGTGTGATTATTCCTCTACACGGTCCCATCAAACACTCCCGGGGTCAGACACAGACTGTTTCTCCATCCACACCGTCCCATCACACACTCGTGTGGTCAAACACAGAGTGATTATTCCTCTACACGGTCCCATCAAACACTCCCGGGGTCTGACACAGAGAGATTATTCCTCTACACGGTCCCAACAAACACTACCGGGGTCAGCCACAGAGTGATTATTCCTCTACACCGCCCATCACACTCTCCCGGGGTCAGACACAGAGTGAATCTCCCTCCACACCGTCCCATCACACACTCCCGTGGTCAGACACAGCGTGATTATTCCTCTACATGGTTCCATCAAACACTCCCGGTGTCAGACACAGGGTGAATCTCCCTCCACACAGTCCCATCACACACTCACGTGGTCAGACACAGAGTGATTATTCCTCTACACGGTCCCATCAAACACTCCCGGGGTCAGACACAGACTGAATCTCCCTCCACACCGTCCCATCTTACAATCCCGGGGTCAGACACAGAGTGATTATTCCTCAACACGGTCCAATCAAACACTCCCGGGGTCAGCCGCAGAGTGATTATCCCTCTACACCGCCCATCACACACTCACGTGGTCAGACACAGAGTGATTATTCCTCTACACGGTCCCATCAAACACTCCCGGGGTCAGACATAGACTGAATCTCCCTACACACCGTCCCATCACACACTCCCGTGGTCAGACACAGTGTGATTATTCCTCTACACGGTCCCATCAAACACTCCCGTGGTCAAACACAGAGTGATTATTCCTCTACACGGTTCCATCAAACACTCCCGGGGTCAGAATCAGGGTGAATCTCCCTCCACACCGTCCCATCAAACACTCCCGGGGTCAGACACAGAGTGATTATTCCTCTACACGGTCCCATCAAACACTCCCGGGGTCAGACACAGACTGATTCTCCATCCACACCGTCCCATCACACACTCGTGTGGTCAAACACAGAGTGATTATTCCTCTACACGGTCCCATCAAACACTCCCGGGGTCAGACACAGAGAGATTATTCCTCTACACGGTCCCATCAAACACTCCCGGGGTCAGCCACAGAGTGATTATTCCTCTACACCGCCCATCACACTCTCCCGGGGTCAGACACAGAGTGAATCTCCCTCCACACCGTCCCATCACACACTCCCGCGGTCAGACACAGCGTGATTATTCCTCTACACGGTCCAATCAAACACTCCCGGGGTCAAACACAGAGTGAATCACCCTCCACACCGTCCCATCACACACTCCCGTGGTCAGACACAGTGTGATTATTCCTCTACACGGTCCCATCAAACACTCCCGGGGTCAGACACAGACTGAATCTCCATCCACACCGTCCCATCACACACTCGTGTGGTCAAACACAGAGTGATTATTCTTCTACACGGTCCCATCAAACACTCCCGGGGTCAGACACAGAGAGATTATTCCTCTACACGGTCCCATCAAACACTCCCGGGGTCAAACACAGAGTGAATCACCCTCCACACCGTCCCATCACACACTCCCGTGGTCAGACACAGTGTGATTATTCCTCTACACGGTCCCATCAAACACTCCCGGGGTCAGACACAGACTGATTCTCCATCCACACCGTCCCATCACACACTCGTGTGGTCAAACACAGAGTGATTATTCCTCTACACGGTCCCATCAAACACTCCCGGGGTCTGACACAGAGAGATTATTCCTCTACACGGTCCCATCAAACACTACCGGGGTCAGCCACAGAGTGATTATTCCTCTACACCGCCCATCACACTCTCCCGGGGTCAGACACAGAGTGAATCTCCCTCCACACCGTCCCATCACACACTCCCGTGGTCAGACACAGCGTGATTATTCCTCTACATGGTTCCATCAAACACTCCCGGTGTCAGACACAGGGTGAATCTCCCTCCACACAGTCCCATCACACACTCACGTGGTCAGACACAGAGTGATTATTCCTCTACACGGTCCCATCAAACACTCCCGGGGTCAGACACAGACTGAATCTCCCTCCACACCGTCCCATCTTACAATCCCGGGGTCAGACACAGAGTGATTATTCCTCAACACGGTCCAATCAAACACTCCCGGGGTCAGCCGCAGAGTGATTATCCCTCTACACCGCCCATCACACACTCACGTGGTCAGACACAGAGTGATTATTCCTCTACACGGTCCCATCAAACACTCCCGGGGTCAGACATAGACTGAATCTCCCTACACACCGTCCCATCACACACTCCCGTGGTCAGACACAGTGTGATTATTCCTCTACACGGTCCCATCAAACACTCCCGTGGTCAAACACAGAGTGATTATTCCTCTACACGGTTCCATCAAACACTCCCGGGGTCAGAATCAGGGTGAATCTCCCTCCACACCGTCCCATCAAACACTCCCGGGGTCAAACACAGAGTGAATCACCCTCCACACCGTCCCATCACACACTCCCGTGGTCAGACACAGTGTGATTATTCCTCTACACGGTCCCATCAAACACTCCCGGGGTCAGACACAGACTGATTCTCCATCCACACCGTCCCATCACACACTCGTGTGGTCAAACACAGAGTGATTATTCCTCTACACGGTCCCATCAAACACTCCCGGGGTCAGACACAGAGAGATTATTCCTCTACACGGTCCCATCAAACACTCCCGGGGTCAGCCACAGAGTGATTATTCCTCTACACCGCCCATCACACTCTCCCGGGGTCAGACACAGAGTGAATCTCCCTCCACACCGTCCCATCACACACTCCCGCGGTCAGACACAGCGTGATTATTCCTCTACATGGTTCCATCAAACACTCCCGGTGTCAGACACAGGGTGAATCTCCCTCCACACAGTCCCATCACACACTCACGTGGTCAGACACAGAGTGATTATTCCTCTACACGGTCCCATCAAACACTCCCGGGGTCAGACACAGACTGAATATTCCTCTACACCGCCCATCACACTCTCCCGGGGTCAGACACAGAGTGAATCTCCCTCCACACCGTCCCATCACACACTCCCGTGGTCAGACACAGAGTGATTTTTCCTCTACAAGGTCCAATCAAACACTCCCGGGGTCAAACACAGAGTGAATCACCCTCCACACCGTCCCATCACAAACCCCCGTGGTCAGACACAGTGTGATTATTCCTCTACACGGTCCCATCAAACACTCCCGGGGTCAGACACAGACTGAATCTCCCTCCACACCGTCCCATCACACACTCGTTTGGTCAAACACAGAGTGATTATTCCTCTACATGGTTCCATCAAACACTCCCGGTGTCAGACACAGGGTGAATCTCCCTCCACACAGTCCCATCACACACTCACGTGGTCAGTCACAGTGTGATTATTCCTCTAGACGGTCCCATCAAACACTCCCGGGGTCAGACACAGAGTGAATCTCTCTCCACACCGTCCCATCACACACTCCCGTGGTCAGACACAGAGTGATTTTTCATCTACACGGTCCAATGTAACACTCCCGGGGTCAAACACAGAGTGAATCACCCTCCACACCGTCCCATGTCAAACCCCCGTGGTCAGACACAGTGTGATTATTCCTCTACACGGTCCCATCAAACACTCCCGGGGTCAGACACAGACTGAATCTCCCTCCACACCGTCCCATCACACACTCGTTTGGTCAAACACAGAGTGATTATTCCTCTACATGGTTCCATTAAACACTCCCGGGGTCAGACACAGACAGAATCTCCCTCCACACCGTCCCATCACACACTAGTGTGGTCAAACACAGAGTGATTTTTCCTCTACATGGTTCCATCAAACACTCCCGGTGTCAGACACAGGGTGAATCTCCCTCCACACCGTCCCATCACACACTCCCGTGGTCAGACACAGTGTGATTATTCCTCTACACGGTCCCATCAAACACTCCCGGGGTCAGACATAGACTGAATCTCCCTCCACACCGTCCCATCACACACTCCCGTGGTCAGACACAGAGTGATTAATCCTCTACACCGACGCATCACACACTCCCGTGGTCAAACACAGAGTTATTATTCCTCTTCACGGTTCCATCAAACACTCCCGGGGTCAGACACAGAGTGATTATTGATCTACACGGTCCCATCAAACACCCCCGTGGTCAGACACAGAGAGATTATTCCTCTACCCTGTCCCATCACACTCTCCCGGGGTCAGACACAGAGTGAATCTCCCTCCACACCGTCCCATCACACACTCCCGTGGTCAGACACAGAGGGATTTTTCCTCTACACGGTCCAATCAAACACTGCCGGGGTCAAACACAGAGTGAGTCACCCTCCACACCGTCCCATCACACACTCCCGTGTCAGACACAGTGTGATTATTCCTCTAAAAGGTCCCATCAAACACTCCCGGGGTCAGACACAGAGAGATTATTCCTCTACACGGTCCCAGCAAACATACCCGGGGTCAGAAAAAGAGTGATTATTCCTCTACGCGGCCTCATCAAACTCTCCCGGGGTCAGACACAGAGTGATTATTCCTCTACACGTTCCCATCAAACGATCCCGGTGGTCAGACAGAGAGTGATTATTCCTCTACACGGTACCATCAAACACTCCCAGGGTCAGACACAGAGTGATTATTCCTCTACACGGTCCCATCAAAAACTCCCGGGGTCAGACGCAGAGTGAATCTCCCTCACACCGTCCCATCACACACTCCCGTGGTCAGACACAGTGTGATTATTCCTCTACATGGTTCCATCAAACACTCCCGGTGTCAGACACAGGGTGAATCTCCCTCCACTCAGTCCCATCACACACTCACGTGGTCAGACACAGTGTGATTATTCCTCTAGACGGTCCCATCAAACACTCCCGGGGTCAGACACAGAGTGAATCTCCCTCCACACCGTCCCATCACACACTCCCGTGGTCAGACACAGAGTGATTTTTCTTCTACACGGTCCATTCAAACACTCCCGGGGTCAGACACAGAGTGATTCTCCCTCCACGCCGTCCCATCACACACTCCCGGGGTCAGACACAGAGTGATTATTCCTCTACACGGTCCCATCAAACATTCCCGGGGTCAGTAAAAGAGTGATTATTCCTCTTCGCGGCCTCATCAAACTCTCCCGGGGTCAGACACAGAGTGATTATTCCTCTACACGTTCCCATCAAACGATCCCGGTGGTCAGACAGAGAGTGATTATTCCTCTACACGGTACCATCAAACACTCCCAGGGTCAGACACAGAGTGATTATTCCTCTACACGGTCCCATCAAAAACTCCCGGGGTCAGACGCAGAGTGAATCTCCCTCACACCGTCCCATCACACACTCCCGTGGTCAGACACAGTGTGATTATTCCTCTACATGGTTCCATCAAACACTCCCGGGGTCAGACACAGAGTGAATCTCCCTCCACGCCGTCCCATCACAGACTCCCGGGGTCAGACACAGAGTGATTATTCCTCTACACGGTCCCATCAAACATTCCCGGGGTCAGAAACAGAGTGATTATTCCTCTACGCGGCCCCATCATACTCTCCCGGGGTCAGACACAGAATGATTATTCCTCTACATGGTCCCATCAATCGATCCCGGTGGTCAGACACAGAGTGATTATTCCTCTACACGGTACCATCAAACACTCCCAGGGTCAGACACAGAGTTATTATTCCTCTACACGGTCCCATCAAAAACTCCCGGGGTCAGACGCAGAGTGAATCTCCCTCACACCGTCCCATCACACACTCCCGGGGTAAGACACAGAGTGATTATTCCTCTACAAGGTCCCATCAAACACTACCGGGGACAGACACAGAGTGAATCTCAATTCACACCGTCCCATCACACACTCCCGGGGTCAGACACAGAGAGTTTATTCCTCTACACGGTACCATCAAACACTCCCGGGGTCAGACACAGAGAGATTATTCCTCTACACGGTCCCATCAAACACGCCCGGTGTCAGACACAGAGTCATTATTCCTCTACAAGGTCACATCAAACACTTCCGTGGTCAGACACAGAGTGATTATTCCTCTACACGGCCCCATCAAACACTCCCGGGGTCAGACACAGAGTGAATCTCAATCCACACCGTCCCATCACACACTCCGGGGTCAGACACGGAGAGGTTATTCCTCTACACGGTACCATCACACACTCCCGTGGTCAGACACAGTGTGATTATTCCTCTACACGTCCCATCAAACACTCCCGGGGTCAGACACAGACTGAATCTCCCTCCACACCGTCCCATCACACACCCGTGTGGTCAAACACAGAGTGATTATTCCTCTACATGGTTCCATCAAACACTCCCGGTGTCAGACACAGGGTGAATCTCCCTCCACACAGTCCCATCACACACTCACGTGGTCAGACACAGAGTGATTATTCCTCTACACGGTCCCATCAAACACTCACGGGGTCAGACACAGACTGAATATCCATCCACACCGTCCCATCACACACTCGTGTGGTCAAACACAGAGTGATTATTCCTCTACATGGTTCCATCAAACACTCCCGGTGTCTGACACAGGGTGAATCTCCCTCCACACAGTCCCATCACACACTCCCAGGGTCAGACACAGAGGGATTATTCCTCTACACGGTCCCATCAAACACTCCCGGGGTCAGACACAGAGAGATTATTCCTCTACACGTTCCCAGCAAACATACCCGGGGTCAGAAAAAGAGTGATTATTCCTCTACGCGGCCCCATCAAACTCTCCCGGGGTCAGACACAGAGTGATTATTCCTCTACACGTTCCCATCAAACGATCCCGGTGGTCAGACAGAGAGTGATTATTCCTCTACACGGTACCATCAAACACTCCCAGGGTCAGACACAGAGTGATTATTCCTCTACACGGTCCCATCAAAAACTCCCGGGGTCAGACGCAGAGTGAATCTCCCTCACACCGTCCCATCACACACTCCCGTGGTCAGACACAGTGTGATTATTCCTCTACATGGTTCCATCAAACACTCCCGGTGTCAGACACAGGGTGAATCTCCCTCCACTCAGTCCCATCACACACTCACTTGGTCAGACACAGTGTGATTATTCCTCTAGACGGTCCCATCAAACACTCCCGGGGTCAGACACAGAGTGATTCTCCCTCCACACCGTCCATTCACACACTCCCGTGGTCAGACACAGAGTGATTTTTCCTCTACACGGTCCAATCAAACACTCCCGGGGTCAGACACAGAGTGAATCTCCCTCCACGCCGTCCCATCACACAATCCCGAGGTCAGACACAGAGTGATTATTCCTCTACACGGTCCCATCAAACATTCCCGGGGTCAGAAACAGAGTGATTATTCCTCTACGCGGCCCCATCATACTCTCCCGGGGTCAGACACAGAATGATTATTCCTCTACATGGTCCCATCAATCGATCCCGGTGGTCAGACACAGAGTGATTATTCCTCTACACGGTACCATCAAACACTCCCAGGGTCAGACACAGAGTTATTATTCCTCTACACGGTCCCATCAAAAACTCCCGGGGTCAGACGCAGAGTGAATCTCCCTCACACCGTCCCATCACACCCTCCCGGGGTAAGACACAGAGTGATTATTCCTCTACAAGGTCCCATCAAACACTACCGGGGACAGACACAGAGTGAATCTCAATTCACACCGTCCCATCACACACACCCGGGGTCAGACACAGAGAGTTTATTCCTCTACACGGTACCATCAAACACTCCCGGGTCAGACACAGAGAGATTATTCCTCTACACGGTCCCATCAAACACGCCCGGTGTCAGACACAGAGTCATTATTCCTCTACAAGGTCACATCAAACACTTCCGTGGTCAGACACAGAGTGATTATTCCTCTACACGGCCCCATCAAACACTCCCGGGGTCAGACACGGAGAGGTTATTCCTCTACACGGTACCATCAAGCACTCCCGGGTTCAGACACAGAGATATTATTCCTCTACACGGTCCCATCAAACACTCCGGGGGTCAGGCACAGAGAGATTATTCCTCCACACGGTACCATCAAACACTCCCGGGGTCAGACACAGAGAGGTTATTCCTCTACACGGTCCCATCAAACACTCCCGGGGTCAGACACAGAGTCATTGTTCCTCTACACGGTCACATCAAACTCTTCCAGGGTCAGACACAGAGTGATTATTCCTCTACACGGTACCATCACACACTCCCGGTGTCAGACACAGTGTGAATCTCCTTCCACACCGTCCCATCACACTCTCCCGGGGTAAGACACAGAGTGATTATTCCTCTACACGGCGCCATCAAACTCTCCCGGGGTCAGACACAGAGTGAATCTCCCTCCACGCCGTCCCATCACACACTCCCGTGTGTCAAACACAGAGTGATTATTCCTCTACACGGACCCATGAAACACTCCCAGGTCGGACACAGAGTGAATCTCCATCCACACCGTCCCAACACACACTCCCGGGGTCAGACAGAGTGATTATTCCTCTACACGGTCCCAGCAAACACTCCCGGGGTCAGACACCGAGTGAATCTCCATCCACACCGTCCCGTCACAAACTCTCTGGGTCATACACTGAGGGATTATTCCTCAACACGGTCCCATCAAACACTGCCGGGGTCAGACACAGAGAGAATCTCCCTCCACACCGTCCCATCACACACTCCCGGAGTCAGACACAGTGTGATTATTCCTCTACACGGTCCAATCAAACACTCCCGGCGTCAGACACAGAGTGAATCTCCCTCCACACCGTCCCATCACACACTCCCTTTTTCAGACACAGAGTGATTATTCTTCTCCACGGTCCCATCAAACACTCCCGGGGTCAGACACAGAGTGATTATTGCTCTACACGGTCCCATCAAACACTCCGGGGGTCAGGCACAGAGTGAATCTCAATCCTCGCCGTCCCGTCACTCACCCGGGGTCAGACACAGAGAGATTATTCCTCTACACGGTCCCATCACACACACCCGGGGTCAGACACAGAGTGATTATTCCTCTTCACGGTCCAATCAAACACTCCCGGGGTCAGCCGCAGAGTGATTATTCCTCTACACCGCCCATCACAATCTCCCGGGGTCAGACACAGAGTGAATCTCCCTCCACACCGTCCCGTCACACACTCCCGTGGTCAGACACAGAGTGGTTATTCCTCTACCCGGTCCCATCAAACACTCCCAGGGTCAGACACAGAGTGAATCTCACTCCACACTGTCCCCTCACACACTCCCGTGATCAGACACAGAGTGATTAATCCTCTACACCGACGCATCACACACTCCCGTGGTCAAACACAGAGTGATTATTCCTCTACACGTTTACATCGAACACTCCCGGGGTCAGAATCAGGGTGAATTTCCCTCCACACCGTCCCATCACACACTCCCGGGGTCAGACACAGAGTGATTATTGATCTACACGGTCGCATCAAACACTCCCGGGTGTCAGACACAGAGTGAATCTCCGTCCACACCGTCCCATCACACACTCCCGGGGTCAGACACAGAGTGATTATTCCTCGACACGGTCCCATCAAACACTCCCGGGTGTCAGACACAGAGCGATTATTCCTCTACACGGACCCATGAAACACTCCCAGGTCGGACACAGAGTGAATCTCCATCCACACCGTCCCAACACACACTCCCGGGGTCAGACAGAGTGATTATTCCTCTACACGGTCCCAGCAAACACTCCCGGGGTCAGACACCGAGTGAATCTCCATCCACACCGTCCCGTCACAAACTCTCTGGGTCATACACTGAGGGATTATTCCTCAACACGGTCCCATCAAACACTGCCGGGGTCAGACACAGAGAGAATCTCCCTCCACACCGTCCCATCACACACTCCCGGAGTCAGACACAGTGTGATTATTCCTCTACACGGTCCAATCAAACACTCCCGGCGTCAGACACAGAGTGAATCTCCCTCCACACCGTCCCATCACACACTCCCTTTTTCAGACACAGAGTGATTATTCTTCTCCACGGTCCCATCAAACACTCCCGGGGTCAGACACAGAGTGATTATTGCTCTACACGGTCCCATCAAACACTCCGGGGGTCAGGCACAGAGTGAATCTCAATCCTCGCCGTCCCGTCACTCACCCGGGGTCAGACACAGAGAGATTATTCCTCTACACGGTCCCATCACACACACCCGGGGTCAGACACAGAGTGATTATTCCTCTTCACGGTCCAATCAAACACTCCCGGGGTCAGCCGCAGAGTGATTATTCCTCTACACCGCCCATCACAATCTCCCGGGGTCAGACACAGAGTGAATCTCCCTCCACACCGTCCCGTCACACACTCCCGTGGTCAGACACAGAGTGGTTATTCCTCTACCCGGTCCCATCAAACACTCCCGGGGTCAGACACAGAGTGAATCTCACTCCACACTGTCCCCTCACACACTCCCGTGATCAGACACAGAGTGATTAATCCTCTACACCGACGCATCACACACTCCCGTGGTCAAACACAGAGTGATTATTCCTCTACACGTTTACATCGAACACTCCCGGGGTCAGAATCAGGGTGAATTTCCCTCCACACCGTCCCATCACACACTCCCGGGGTCAGACACAGAGTGATTATTGATCTACACGGTCGCATCAAACACTCCCGGGTGTCAGACACAGAGTGAATCTCCGTCCACACCGTCCCATCACACACTCCCGGGGTCAGACACAGAGTGATTATTCCTCGACACGGTCCCATCAAACACTCCCGGGTGTCAGACACAGAGCGATTATTCCTCTGCACTGTACCATCAAACAATACGTGGGTCAGACACAGTGATTATTCCTCTACACGGTCCCATCAAACACTCCCGGCGTCAGACACAGAGTGAATCTCCCTCCACGCCGTCCCATCACTCACTCCCGGGGTCAGACACAGAGTGATTATTCCTCTACACGGTACCATCAAACACTCCCGGGGTCAGACACAGAATGAATTTATATCCGCACCGTGCCATCATACACTCCCGGGGTCAGACACAGAGTGATTATTCCTCTACAGGGTCCCATCAAACACTCCCGGGGTCAGACACAGAGTGAATCTCCCTCCACACGGTCCAATCAAACACTCCCGTGGTCAGATGCAGAGTGAATCCACACCGTCCCATCACACACTCCCGGGGTCAGACACAGAGTGAATCTCAATCCTCACCGTCCCATCACACACTCCCGGGTTCAGACACAGAGATATTATTCCTCTACACGGTACCATCAAACACTCCCGGGGTCAGACACAGAATGAATTTATATCCACACCGTGCCATCATACACTCCCGGGGTCAGTCACAGAGAGATTATTCCTCTACACGGTCCCATCACACACTTCCGGGGTCAGACACAGAGTGATTATTCCTCTACAGGGTCCCATCAAACACTCCCGGGGTCAGACGCAGAGTGAATCTCAATCCACACCGTCCCATCACACACTCCCGGGGTCAGACACAGAGAGAATATTCCTCTACAGGGTCCCATCAAACACTCCCGGGGTCAGACACAGAGTGAATCTCAATCCTCACCGTCCCATCACACACTCCCGGGGTCAGACACAGAGAGATTATTCCTCTACACGGTACCATCAAACACTACCGGGGTCAGACACAGAGTGATTATTCCTCGACACGGTCCCATCAAACACTCCCGGGTGTCAGACACTGAGCGATTATTCCTCTGCACTGTACCATCAAACACTACGTGGGTCAGACACAGTGATTATTCCTCTACACGGTCCCATCAAACACTCCCGGGGTCAGACACAGAGTGAATCTCCCTCCACGCCGTCCTATCACTCAATCCCGGGGTCAGACACAGAGCGATTATTCCTCTGCACTGTACCATCAAACACTACGTGGGTCAGACACAGTGATTATTCCTCTACACGGTCCCATCAAACACTCCCGGGGTCAGACACAGAATGAATTTATATCCACACCGTGCCATCATACACTCCCGGGGTCAGACACAGAGTGATTATTCCTCTACACGGTCCCATCACACACTTCCGGGTTCAGACACAGAGTGAAACTCCCTCTACACGGTCCCATCAAACACTCCCGGGGTCAGACACAGAGTGAATCTCAGTCCTCACCGTCCCATCACACACACCCGGGGTCAGACACAGAGAGATTATTCCTCTACACGGTACCATCAAACACTCCCAGGGTCAGACACAGAGTGATTATTCCTCTACACGGTCCCATCAAACGCTACCGGGGGTCACACACAGAGTTATTATTCCTCTACACGGTCCCATCAAACACTCCGGGGGTAAGACACAGAGTGATTATTCCTCTACAAGGTCCCATCAAACACTCCCGGGGTCAGACACAGATTGAATCTCAATCCACACCGTCCCATCACACACTCCCGGGGTCAGACACGGAGATATTATTCCTCTACACGGTACCATCAAACACTCCCGGGTTCAGACACAGAGATATTATTCCTCTACACGGTCCCATCAAACACTCCGGGGGTCAGGCACAGAGTGAATCTCAATCCTCGCCGTCCCGTCACTCACTCCCGGGGTCAGACACAGAGAGATTATTCCTCTACAGGGTCCCATCAAACACTCCAGGGGTCAGACACAGAGTGAATCTCAATCCTTACCGTCCCATCACACACTCCCGGGGTCAGACACAGAGAGATTATTCTTCTGCACGGTACCATCAAACACTCCCGGGGTCAGACACAGAATGAATTTATATCCACACCGTGCCATCATACACTCCCGGGGTCAGACACAGAGTGATTATTCCTCTACACGGTCCCATCAAACACTGCCGGGGTCAGACACAGAGTGAATCTCCCTCCACACGGTCCAATCAAACACTCCCGTGGACAGACGCAGAGTGAATCTCAATCCACACCGTCCCATCACACACTCCCGGGGTCAGACACAGAGAGAATATTCCTCTACAGGGTCCCATCAAACACTCCCGGAGTCAGACACAGAGTGATTATTCCTCGACACGGTCCCATCAAACACTCCCGGGTGTCAGACACAGAGCGATTATTCCTCTGCACTGTACCATCAAACACTACGTGGGTCAGACACAGTGATTATTCCTCTACACGGTCCCATCAAACACTCCCGGGGTCAGACACAGAATGAATTTATATCCACACCGTGCCATCATACACTCCCGGGGTCAGACACAGAGTGATTATTCCTCTACACTGTCCCATCACACACTTCCGGGGTCAGACACAGAGTGAATCTCCCTCCACACGGTCCAATCAAACACTCCCGTGGTCAGACCCAGAGTGAATCTCAATCCACACCGTCCCATCACACACTCCCGGGGTCAGACACAGAGAGAATATTCCTCTACACGGTACCATCAAACACTTCCGGGGTCAGACACAGAGTGAATCTCAATCCTCACCGTCCCATCACACACACCCGGGGTCAGACACAGAGAGATTATTCCTCTACACGGTACCATCAAACACTCCCAGGGTCAGACACAGAGTGATTATTCCTCTACACGGTCCCATCAAACGCTCCCGGGGGTCACACACAGAGTTATTATTCCTCTACACGGTCCCATCAAACACTCCGGGGGTAAGACACAGAGCGATTATTCCTCTACAAGGTCCCATCATACACTCCCGGGGTCAGACACAGAGTGACTCTCAATCCACACCGTACCATCACACACTCCCGGGGTCAGACACGGAGATATTATTCCTCTACACGGTACCATCAAACACTCCCGGGTTCAGACACAGAGATATTATTCCTCTACACGGTCCCATCAAACACTCCGGGGGTCAGGCACAGAGTGAATCTCAATCCTCGCCGTCCCGACACTCACTCCCGGGGTCAGACACAGAGAGATTATTCCTCCACACGGTACCATCAAACACTCCCGGGGTCGGACACAGAGAGATTATTCCTCTACACGGTCCCATCAAACACTACCGGGGTCAGACACAGAGTCATTGTTCCTCTACACGGTCACATCAAACTCTTCCAGGGTCAGACACAGAGTGATTATTCCTCTACACGGTACCATCACACACTCCTGGTGTCAGACACAGTGTGAATCTCCTTCCACACCGTCCCATCACACTCTCCCGGGGTAAGACACAGAGTGATTATTCCTCTACACGGTCCCATCAAACACTCCCGGGGTCAGACACAGAGTGAATCTCCCTCCACGCTGTCCCATCACACACTCCCGGGGTCCGACTCAGAGTGATTATTCCTCTACAAGGCCCCATCAAACTCTCCCGGGGTCTTACACAGAGTGATTATTCCTCTATACGGTCCCATCAAACGCTCCCGTGTGTCAGACACAGAGTGATTATTCCTCTACACGGACCCATGAAACACTCCCGGGGTCGGACACAGAGTGAATCTCCATCCACACCGTCCCAACACACACTCCCGGGGTCAGACAGAGTGATTATTCCTCTACACGGTCCCAGTAAACACTCCCGGGGTCAGACACAGAGTGAATCTCCATCCACACCGTCCCGTCACAAACTCCCGGGGTCAGACACAGAGTGATTATTCCTCTACACCGCCCATCACAGACTCCCGGGGTCAGACACAGAGTGAATCTCCCTCCACACGGTCCCATCACATACTTCCTGGGTCATACACAGAGGGATTATTCCTCAACACGGTCCCATCAAACACTGCCGGGGTCAGACACAGAGTGAATCTCCCTTCACACCGTCCCATCACACACTCCCGGGGTCAGACACAGGGTGATTATTCCTCTACACGGTCCCATCAAACACTCCCGGCGTCAGACACAGAGTGAATCTCCCTCCACACCGTCCCATCACACACTCCCGTTTTCAGACACAGAGTGATTATTCTTCTCCACGGTCCCATCAAACACTCCCGGGGTCAGACACAGAGTGATTATTGCTCTACACGGTCCCATCTCACACTCCCGGGTTCAGACAGAGAGTGAATGTTCCTCTACACCGCCCATCACACACTCCCTGGGTCAGACACAGAGTGAATCTCCCTCCACACCGTCCCGTCACACACTCCCGTGGTCAGAAACAGAGTGATTATTCCTCTACACGGTCCCATCAAACACTCCCGGGGTCAGACACAGAGTGATTATTCCTCTTCACGGTCCAATCAAACTCTCCCGGGGTCAGACGCAGAGTGATTATTCCTCTACACCGCCCATCACACACTCCCGGGGTCAGACACAGAGTGAATCTCCCTCCACACCGTCCCGTCACACACTCCCGTGGTCAGACACAGAGTGATTATTCCTCTACACGGTCCCATCAAACACTCCCGGGGTCAGACACAGAGTGAATCTCACTCCACACTGTCCCATCACACACTCCCGTGGTCAGACACAGTGTGATTATTCCTCTACACGGTCCCATCAAACACACCCGGTGTTAGACATAGACTGAATCTCCCTCCACACCGTCCTATCACACACTCCCGTGATCAGACACAGAGTGATTAATCCTCTACACCGACGCATCACACACTCCCGTGGTCAAACACAGAGTGATTATTCCTCTACACGGTTCCATCGAACACTCCCGGGGTCAGAATCAGGGTGAATTTCCCTCCACACCGTCCCATCACACACTCCCGGGGTCAGACACAGAATGATTATTGATCTACACGGTCGCATCAAACACTCCCGTGGTCAGACACAGAGTGAATCTCCGTCCACAACGTCCCATCACACACTCCCGGGGTCAGACACAGAGTGATTATTCCTCGACACGGTCCCATCAAACACTCCCGGGTGTCAGACACAGAGCGATTATTCCTCTGCACTGTACCATCAAACACTACTTGGGTCAGACACAGTGATTATTCCTCTACACGGTCCCATCAAACACTCCCGGTGTCAGACACAGAGTGAATCTCCCTCCACGCCGTCCCATCACTCACTCCCGGGGTCAGACACAGAGTGATTATTCCTCTACACGGTACCATCAAACACTCCCGGGGTCAGACACAGAATGAATTTATATCCACACCGTGCCATCATACACTCCCGGGGTCAGACACAGAGTGATTATTCCTCTACACGGTCCCATCAAAAACTCCCGGGGTCAGACGCAGAGTGAATCTCCCTCACACCGTCCCATCACACACTCCCGGGGTAAGACACAGAGTGATTATTCCTCTACAAGGTCCCATCAAACACTCCCGGTGTCAGACACAGAGTGAATCTCCCTCCACGCCGTCCCATCACTCACTCCCGGGGTCAGACACAGAGTGATTATTCCTCTACACGGTACCATCAAACACTCCCGGGGTCAGACACAGAATGAATTTATATCCACACCGTGCCATCATACACTCCCGGGGTCAGACACAGAGTGATTATTCCTCTACACGGTCCCATCAAAAACTCCCGGGGTCAGACGCAGAGTGAATCTCCCTCACACCGTCCCATCACACACTCCCGGGGTAAGACACAGAGTGATTATTCCTCTACAAGGTCCCATCAAACACTACCGGGGACAGACACAGAGTGAATCTCAATTCACACCGTCCCATCACACACTCCCGGGGTCAGACACAGAGAGTTTATTCCTCTACACGGTACCATCAAACACTCCCGGGGTCAGACACAGAGAGATTATTCCTCTACACGGTCCCATCAAACACGCCCGGTGTCAGACACAGAGTCATTATTCCTCTACAAGGTCACATCAAACACTTCCGTGGTCAGACACAGAGTGATTATTCCTCTACACGGCCCCATCAAACTCTCCCGGGGTCAGACACAGAGTGATTATTCCTCTACACGGTCCCATCAAACGCTCCCGGGGGTCACACACAGAGTTATTATTCCTCTACACGGTCCCATCAAACACTCCGGGGGTAAGACACAGAGTGATTATTCCACTACAAGGTCCCATCAAACACTCCCGGGGTCAGACAAAGAGTGAATCTCAATCCACACCGTCCCATCACACTCTCCCGGGGTCAGACACGGAGAGGTTATTCCTCTACACGGTACCATCAAACACTCCCGGGTTCAGACACAGAGATATTATTCCTCTACACGGTCCCATCAAACACTCCGGGGGTCAGGCACAGAGAGATTATTCCTCCACACGGTACCATCAAACACTCCCGGGGTCAGACACAGAGAGATTATTCCTCTACACGGTCCCATCAAACACTCCCGGGGTCAGACACAGAGTCATTGTTCCTCTACACGGTCACATCAAACTCTTCCAGGGTCAGACACAGAGTGATTATTCCTCTACACGGTACCATCACACACTCCCGGTGTCAGACACAGTGTGAATCTCCTTCCACACCATCCCATCACACTCTCCCGGGGTAAGACACAGAGTGATTATTCCTCTACACGGTCCCAACAAACACACCCGGGGTCAGACACAGAGTGAATCTCCCTCCACGCCGTCCCATCACACACTCCCGGGGTGCGACACAGAGTGATTATTCCTCTACAAGGCGCCATCAAACTCTCCCGGGGTCAGACACAGAGTGAATCTCCCTCCACGCCGTCCCATCACACACTCCCGTGTGTCAAACACAGAGTGATTATTCCTCTACACGGACCCATGAAACACTCCCAGGGTCGGACACAGAGTGAATCTCCATCCACACCGTCCCAACACACACTCCCGGGGTTAGACAGAGTGATTATTCCTCTACACGGTCCCAGCAAACACTCCCGGGGTCAGACACAGAGTGAATCTCCATCCACACCGTCCCGTCACAAACTCCCGGGGTCAGACACAGAGTGATTATTCCTCTACACCGCCCATCACACACTCCCGGGGTCAGACACAGAGTGAATCTCCCTCCACACGGTCCCATCACACACTCTCTGGGTCATACACAGAGGGATTATTCCTCAACACGGTCCCATCATACACTGCCGGGGTCAGACACAGAGTGAATCTCCCTCCACACCGTCCCATCACACACTCCCGGGGTCAGACACAGAGTGATTATTCCTCTACACGGTCCAATCAAACACTCCCGGCGTCAGACACAGAGTGAATCTCCCTCCACACCGTCCCATCACACACTCCCGTTTTCAGACATAGAGTGATTATTCTTCTCCACGGTCCCATCAAACACTCCCGGGGTCAGACAGAGAGTGAATGTTCCTCTACACCGCCCATCACACACTCCCGGCGTCAGACACAGAGTGAATCTCCCTCCACACCGTCCCATCACACACTCCCGTTTTCAGACACAGAGTGATTATTCTTCTCCACGGTCCCATCAAACACTCCCGGGGTCAGACACAGAGTGATTATTGCTCTACACGGTCCCATCTCACACTCCCGGGTTCAGACAGAGAGTGAATGTTCCTCTACACCGCCCATCACACACTCCCTGGGTCAGACACAGAGTGAATCTCCCTGCAAATCGTCCCATCACACTCTCCCGGGGTCAGACACAGAGTGAATCTCCCTCCACACCGTCCCGTCACACACTCCCGTGGTCAGAAACAGAGTGATTATTCCTCTACACGGTCCCATCAAACACTCCCGGGGTCAGACACAGAGTGATTATTCCTCTTCACGGTCCAATCAAACACTCCCGGGGTCAGACGCAGAGTTATTATTCCTCTACACCGCCCATCACACTCTCCCGGGGTCAGACACAGAGTGAATCTCCCTCCACACCGTCCCGTCACACACTCCCGTGGTCAGACACAGAGTGATTATTCCTCTACACGGTCCCATCAAACACTCCCGGGGTCAGACACAGAGTGAATCTCACTCCACACTGTCCCATCACACACTCCCGTGGTCAGACACAGTGTGATTATTCCTCTACACGGTTCCATCGAACACTCCCGGGGTCAGAATCAGGGTGAATTTCCCTCCACACCGTCCCATCACACACTCCCGGGGTCAGACACAGAGTGATTATTGATCTACACGGTCGCATCAAACACTCCCGTGGTCAGACACAGAGTGAATCTCCGTCCACAACGTCCCATCACACACTCCCGGGGTCAGACACAGAGTGATTATTCCTCGACACGGTCCCATCAAACACTCCCGGGTGTCAGACACAGAGCGATTATTCCTCTGCACTGTACCATCAAACACTACTTGGGTCAGACACAGTGATTATTCCTCTACACGGTCCCATCAAACACTCCCGGTGTCAGACACAGAGTGAATCTCCCTCCACGCCGTCCCATCACTCACTCCCGGGGTCAGACACAGAGTGATTATTCCTCTACACGGTACCATCAAACACTCCCGGGGTCAGACACAGAGTGAATCTCAATTCACACCGTCCCATCACACACTCCCGGGGTCAGACACAGAGTGATTATTCCTCTACACGGTCCCATCAAAAACTCCCGGGGTCAGACGCAGAGTGAATCTCCCTCACACCGTCCCATTACACACTCCCGGGGTAAGACACAGAGTGATTATTCCTCTACAAGGTCCCATCAAACACTACCGGGGACAGACACAGAGTGAATCTCAATTCACACCGTCCCATCACACACTCCCGGGGTCAGACACAGAGAGTTTATTCCTCTACACGGTACCATCAAACACTCCCGGGGTCAGACACAGAGAGATTATTCCTCTACACGGTCCCATCAAACACGCCCGGTGTCAGACACAGAGACATTATTCCTCTACAAGGTCACATCAAACACTTCCGTGGTCAGACACAGAGTGATTATTCCTCTACACGGCCCCATCAAACTCTCCCGGGGTCAGACACAGAGTGATTATTCCTCTACACGGTCCCATCAAAGGCTCCCGGGGGTCACACACAGAGTTATTATTCCTCTACACGGTCCCATCAAACACTCCGGGGGTAAGACACAGAGTGATTATTCCACTACAAGGTCCCATCAAACACTCCCGGGGTCAGACAAAGAGTGAATCTCAATCCACACCGTCCCATCACACACTCCCGGGGTCAGACACGGAGAGGTTATTCCTCTACACGGTACCATCAAACACTCCCGGGTTCAGACACAGAGATATTATTCCTCTACACGGTCCCATCAAACACTCCGGGGGTCAGGCACAGAGAGATTATTCCTCCACACGGTACCATCAAACACTCCCGGGGTCAGACACAGAGAGATTATTCCTCTACACGGTCCCATCAAACACTCCCGGGGTCAGACACAGAGTCATTGTTCCTCTACACGGTCACATCAAACTCTTCCAGGGTCAGACACAGAGTGATTATTCCTCTACACGGTACCATCACACACTCCCGGTGTCAGACACAGTGTGAATCTCCTTCCACACCATCCCATCACACTCTCCCGGGGTAAGACACAGAGTGATTATTCCTCTACACGGTCCCATCAAACACTGCCGGGGTCAGACACAGAGTGAATCTCCCTCCACACCGTCCCATCACACACTCCCGGGGTCAGACACAGAGTGATTATTCCTCTACTCGGTCCAATCAAACACTCCCGGCGTCAGACAGAGTGAATCTCCCTCCACACCGTCCCATCACACACTCCCGTTTTCAGACACAGAGTGATTATTCTTCTCCACGGTCCCATCAAACACTCCCGGGGTCAGACAGAGAGTGAATGTTCCTCTACACCGCCCATCACACACTCCCTGGGTCAGACACAGACTGATTATTCCTCTACACGGTCCCATCACACACTCCCGGGGTCAGACACAGAGTGATTATTCCTCTTCACGGTCCAATCAAACACTCCCGGGGTCAGCCGCAGAGTGATTATTCCTCTACACCGCCTATCACAATCTCCCGGGGTCAGACACAGAGTGAATCTCAATCCACACCGTCCCATCACACACTCCCGGGGTCAGACACGGAGATATTATTCCTCTACACGGTACCATCAAACACTCCCGGGTTCAGACACAGAGATATTATTCCTCTACACGGTCCCATCAAACACTCCGGGGGTCAGGCACAGAGTGAATCTCAATCCTCGCCTTCCCGTCACTCACTCCCGGGGTCAGACACAGAGAGATTATTCCTCTACAGGGTCCCATCAAACACTCCAGGGGTCAGACACAGAGTGAATCTCAATCCTTACCGTCCCATCACACACTCCCGGGGTCAGACACAGAGAGATTATTCTTCTGCACGGTACCATCAAACACTCCCGGGGTCAGACACAGAGTGATTATTCCTCGACACGGTCCCATCAAACACTCCCGGGTGTCAGACACAGAGCGATTATTCCTCTGCACTGTACCATCAAACACTACGTGGGTCAGACACAGTGATTATTCCTCTACACGGTCCCATCAAACACTCCCGGGGTCAGACACAGAATGAATTTATATCCACACCGTGCCATCATACACTCCCGGGGTCAGACACAGAGTGCTTATTCCTCTACACTGTCCCATCGCACACTTCCGGGGTCAGACACAGAGTGAATCACCCTCCACACGGTCCAATCAAACACTCCCGTGGTCAGACCCAGAGTGTATCTCAATCCACACCGTCCCATCACACACTCCCGGGGTCAGACACAGAGAGAATATTCCTCTACACGGTACCATCAAACACTCCCGGGGTCAGACACAGAGTGAATCTCAATCCTCACCGTCCCATCACACACACCCGGGGTCAGACACAGAGAGATTATTCCTCTACACGGTACCATCAAACACTCCCAGGGTCAGACACAGAGTGATTATTCCTCTACACGGTCCCATCAAACGCTCCCGGGGGTCACACACAGAGTTATTATTCCTCTACACGGTCCCATCAAACACTCCGGGGGTAAGACACAGAGCGATTATTCCTCTACAAGGTCCCATCATACACTCCCGGGGTCAGACACAGAGTGACTCTCAATCCACACCGTCCCATCACACACTCCCGGGGTCAGACACGGAGATATTATTCCTCTACACGGTACCATCAAACACTCCCGGGTTCAGACACAGAGATATTATTCCTCTACACGGTCCCATCAAACACTCCGGGGGTCAGGCACAGAGTGAATCTCAATCCTCGCCGTCCCGTCACTCACTCCCGGGGTCAGACACAGAGAGATTATTCCTCCACACGGTACCATCAAACACTCCCGGGGTCGGACACAGAGAGATTATTCCTCTACACGGTCCCATCAAACACTACCGGGGTCAGACACAGAGTCATTGTTCCTCTACACGGTCACATCAAACTCTTCCAGGGTCAGACACAGAGTGATTATTCCTCTACACGGTACCATCACACACTCCTGGTGTCAGACACAGTGTGAATCTCCTTCCACACCGTCCCATCACACTCTCCCGGGGTAAGACACAGAGTGATTATTCCTCTACACGGTCCCATCAAACACTCCCGGGGTCAGACACAGAGTGAATCTCCCTCCACGCTGTCCCATCACACACTCCCGGGGTCCGACTCAGTGATTATTCCTCTACAAGGCCCCATCAAACTCTCCCGGGGTCTTACACAGAGTGATTATTCCTCTATACGGTCCCATCAAACGCTCCCGTGTGTCAGACACAGAGTGATTATTCCTCTACACGGACCCATGAAACACTCCCGGGTTTCGACACAGAGTGAATCTCCATCCACACCGTCCCGTCACAAACTCCCGGGGTCAGACACAGAGTGATTATTCCTCTACACCGCCCATCACAGACTCCCGGGGTCAGACACAGAGTGAATCTCCCTCCACACGGTCCCATCACATACTTCCTGGGTCATACACAGAGGGATTATTCCTCAACACGGTCCCATCAAACACTGCCGGGGTCAGACACAGAGTGAATCTCCCTTCACACCGTCCCATCACACACTCCCGGGGTCAGACACAGGGTGATTATTCCTCTACACGGTCCCATCAAACACTCCCGGCGTCAGACACAGAGTGAATCTCCCTCCACACCGTCCCATCACACACTCCCGTTTTCAGACACAGAGTGATTATTCTTCTCCACGGTCCCATCAAACACTCCCGGGGTCAGACACAGAGTGATTATTGCTCTACACGGTCCCATCTCACACTCCCGGGTTCAGACAGAGAGTGAATGTTCCTCTACACCGCCCATCACACACTCCCTGGGTCAGACACAGAGTGAATCTCCCTGCAAATCGTCCCATCACACTCTCCCGGGGTCAGACACAGAGTGAATCTCCCTCCACACCGTCCCGTCACACACTCCCGTGGTCAGAAACAGAGTGATTATTCCTCTACACGGTCCCATCAAACACTCCCGGGGTCAGACACAGAGTGATTATTCCTCTTCACGGTCCAATCAAACACTCCCGGGGTCAGACGCAGAGTGATTATTCCTCTACACCGCCCATCACACTCTCCCGGGGTCAGACACAGAGTGAATCTCCCTCCACACCGTCCCGTCACACACTCCCGTGGTCAGACACAGAGTGATTATTCCTCTACACGGTCCCATCAAACACTCCCGGGGTCAGACACAGAGTGAATCTCACTCCACACTGTCCCATCACACACTCCCGTGGTCAGACACAGTGTGATTATTCCTCTACACGGTCCCATCAAACACTCCCGGTGTTAGACATAGACTGAATCTCCCTCCACACCGTCCTATAACACACTCCCGTGATCAGACACAGAGTGATTAATCCTCTACACCGACGCATCACACACTCCCGTGGTCAAACACAGAGTGATTATTCCTCTACACGGTTCCATCGAACACTCCCGGGGTCAGAATCAGGGTGAATTTCCCTCCACACCGTCCCATCACACACTCCCGGGGTCAGACACAGAGTGATTATTGATCTACACGGTCGCATCAAACACTCCCGTGGTCAGACACAGAGTGAATCTCCGTCCACAACGTCCCATCACACACTCCCGGGGTCAGACACAGAGTGATTATTCCTCGACACGGTCCCATCAAACACTCCCGGGTGTCAGACACAGAGCGATTATTCCTCTGCACTGTACCATCAAACACTACTTGGGTCAGACACAGTGATTATTCCTCTACACGGTCCCATCAAACACTCCCGGTGTCAGACACAGAGTGAATCTCCCTCCACGCCGTCCCAGCACTCACTCCCGGGGTCAGACACAGAGTGATTATTCCTCTACACGGTACCATCAAACACTCCCGGGGTCAGACACAGAATGAATTTATATCCACACCGTGCCATCATACACTCCCGGGGTCAGACACAGAGTGATTATTCCTCTACACGGTCCCATCAAAAACTCCCGGGGTCAGACGCAGAGTGAATCTCCCTCACACCGTCCCATCACACACTCCCGGGGTAAGACACAGAGTGATTATTCCTCTACAAGGTCCCATCAAACACTACCGGGGACAGACACAGAGTGAATCTCAATTCACACCGTCCCATCACACACTCCCGGGGTCAGACACAGAGAGTTTATTCCTCTACACGGTACCATCAAACACTCCCGGGGTCAGACACAGAGAGATTATTCCTCTACACGGTCCAATCAAACACGCCCGGTGTCAGACACAGAGTCATTATTCCTCTACAAGGTCACATCAAACACTTCCGTGGTCAGACACAGAGTGATTATTCCTCTACACGGCCCCATCAAACTCTCCCGGGGTCAGACACAGAGTGATTATTCCTCTACACGGTCCCATCAAAGGCTCCCGGGGGTCACACACAGAGTTATTATTCCTCTACACGGTCCCATCACACACTCCCGGGGTCAGACACAGAGTGATTATTCCTCTTCACGGTCCAATCAAACACTCCCGGGGTCAGCCGCAGAGTGATTATTCCTCTACACCGCCTATCACAATCTCCCGGGGTCAGACACAGAGTGAATCTCAATCCACACCGTCCCATCACACACTCCCGGGGTCAGACACGGAGATATTATTCCTCTACACGGTACCATCAAACACTCCCGGGTTCAGACACAGAGATATTATTCCTCTACACGGTCCCATCAAACACTCCGGGGGTCAGGCACAGAGTGAATCTCAATCCTCGCCTTCCCGTCACTCACTCCCGGGGTCAGACACAGAGAGATTATTCCTCTACAGGGTCCCATCAAACACTCCAGGGGTCAGACACAGAGTGAATCTCAATCCTTACCGTCCCATCACACACTCCCGGGGTCAGACACAGAGAGATTATTCTTCTGCACGGTACCATCAAACACTCCCGGGGTCAGACACAGAGTGATTATTCCTCGACACGGTCCCATCAAACACTCCCGGGTGTCAGACACAGAGCGATTATTCCTCTGCACTGTACCATCAAACACTACGTGGGTCAGACACAGTGATTATTCCTCTACACGGTCCCATCAAACACTCCCGGGGTCAGACACAGAATGAATTTATATCCACACCGTGCCATCATACACTCCCGGGGTCAGACACAGAGTGCTTATTCCTCTACACTGTCCCATCGCACACTTCCGGGGTCAGACACAGAGTGAATCACCCTCCACACGGTCCAATCAAACACTCCCGTGGTCAGACCCAGAGTGTATCTCAATCCACACCGTCCCATCACACACTCCCGGGGTCAGACACAGAGAGAATATTCCTCTACACGGTACCATCAAACACTCCCGGGGTCAGACACAGAGTGAATCTCAATCCTCACCGTCCCATCACACACACCCGGGGTCAGACACAGAGAGATTATTCCTCTACACGGTACCATCAAACACTCCCAGGGTCAGACACAGAGTGATTATTCCTCTACACGGTCCCATCAAACGCTCCCGGGGGTCACACACAGAGTTATTATTCCTCTACACGGTCCCATCAAACACTCCGGGGGTAAGACACAGAGCGATTATTCCTCTACAAGGTCCCATCATACACTCCCGGGGTCAGACACAGAGTGACTCTCAATCCACACCGTCCCATCACACACTCCCGGGGTCAGACACGGAGATATTATTCCTCTACACGGTACCATCAAACACTCCCGGGTTCAGACACAGAGATATTATTCCTCTACACGGTCCCATCAAACACTCCGGGGGTCAGGCACAGAGTGAATCTCAATCCTCGCCGTCCCGTCACTCACTCCCGGGGTCAGACACAGAGAGATTATTCCTCCACACGGTACCATCAAACACTCCCGGGGTCGGACACAGAGAGATTATTCCTCTACACGGTCCCATCAAACACTACCGGGGTCAGACACAGAGTCATTGTTCCTCTACACGGTCACATCAAACTCTTCCAGGGTCAGACACAGAGTGATTATTCCTCTACACGGTACCATCACACACTCCTGGTGTCAGACACAGTGTGAATCTCCTTCCACACCGTCCCATCACACTCTCCCGGGGTAAGACACAGAGTGATTATTCCTCTACACGGTCCCATCAAACACTCCCGGGGTCAGACACAGAGTGAATCTCCCTCCACGCTGTCCCATCACACACTCCCGGGGTCCGACGCAGTGATTATTCCTCTACAAGGCCCCATCAAACTCTCCCTGGGTCTTACACAGAGTGATTATTCCTCTATACGGTCCCATCAAACGCTCCCGTGTGTCAGACACAGAGTGATTATTCCTCTACACGGACCCATGAAACACTCCCGGGGTCAGACACAGAGTGAATCTCCATCCACACCGTCCCGTCACAAACTCCCGGGGTCAGACACAGGGTGATTATTCCTCTACACGGTCCCATCAAACACTCCCGGCGTCAGACACAGAGTGAATCTCCCTCCACACCGTCCCATCACACACTCCCGTTTTCAGACACAGAGTGATTATTCTTCTCCACGGTCCCATCAAACACTCCCGGGGTCAGACACAGAGTGATTATTGCTCTACACGGTCCCATCTCACACTCCCGGGTTCAGACAGAGAGTGAATGTTCCTCTACACCGCCCATCACACACTCCCTGGGTCAGACACAGAGTGAATCTCCCTGCAAATCGTCCCATCACACTCTCCCGGGGTCAGACACAGAGTGAATCTCCCTCCACACCGTCCCGTCACACACTCCCGTGGTCAGAAACAGAGTGATTATTCCTCTACACGGTCCCATCAAACACTCCCGGGGTCAGACACAGAGTGATTATTCCTCTTCACGGTCCAATCAAACACTCCCGGGGTCAGACGCAGAGTGATTATTCCTCTACACCGCCCATCACACTCTCCCGGGGTCAGACACAGAGTGAATCTCCCTCCACACCGTCCCGTCACACACTCCCGTGGTCAGACACAGAGTGATTATTCCTCTACACGGTCCCATCAAACACTCCCGGGGTCAGACACAGAGTGAATCTCACTCCACACTGTCCCATCACACACTCCCGTGGTCAGACACAGTGTGATTATTCCTCTACACGGTCCCATCAAACACTCCCGGTGTTAGACATAGACTGAATCTCCCTCCACACCGTCCTATAACACACTCCCGTGATCAGACACAGAGTGATTAATCCTCTACACCGACGCATCACACACTCCCGTGGTCAAACACAGAGTGATTATTCCTCTACACGGTTCCATCGAACACTCCCGGGGTCAGAATCAGGGTGAATTTCCCTCCACACCGTCCCATCACACACTCCCGGGGTCAGACACAGAGTGATTATTGATCTACACGGTCGCATCAAACACTCCCGTGGTCAGACACAGAGTGAATCTCCGTCCACAACGTCCCATCACACACTCCCGGGGTCAGACACAGAGTGATTATTCCTCGACACGGTCCCATCAAACACTCCCGGGTGTCAGACACAGAGCGATTATTCCTCTGCACTGTACCATCAAACACTACTTGGGTCAGACACAGTGATTATTCCTCTACACGGTCCCATCAAACACTCCCGGTGTCAGACACAGAGTGAATCTCCCTCCACGCCGTCCCAGCACTCACTCCCGGGGTCAGACACAGAGTGATTATTCCTCTACACGGTACCATCAAACACTCCCGGGGTCAGACACAGAATGAATTTATATCCACACCGTGCCATCATACACTCCCGGGGTCAGACACAGAGTGATTATTCCTCTACACGGTCCCATCAAAAACTCCCGGGGTCAGACGCAGAGTGAATCTCCCTCACACCGTCCCATCACACACTCCCGGGGTAAGACACAGAGTGATTATTCCTCTACAAGGTCCCATCAAACACTACCGGGGACAGACACAGAGTGAATCTCAATTCGCACCGTCCCATCACACACTCCCGGGGTCAGACACAGAGAGTTTATTCCTCTACACGGTACCATCAAACACTCCCGGGGTCAGACACAGAGAGATTATTCCTCTACACGGTCCAATCAAACACGCCCGGTGTCAGACACAGAGTCATTATTCCTCTACAAGGTCACATCAAACACTTCCGTGGTCAGACACAGAGTGATTATTCCTCTACACGGCCCCATCAAACTCTCCCGGGGTCAGACACAGAGTGATTATTCCTCTACACGGTCCCATCAAAGGCTCCCGGGGGTCACACACAGAGTTATTATTCCTCTACACGGTCCCATCAAA
Organism: Hypanus sabinus; assembly: GCF_030144855.1. Lineage (NCBI taxonomy): Eukaryota > Metazoa > Chordata > Chondrichthyes > Myliobatiformes > Dasyatidae > Hypanus > Hypanus sabinus. Next base: position 299,796 of record NW_026779742.1, read on the forward strand.
CACTCCGGGGGTAAGACACAGAGTGATTATTCCACTACAAGGTCCCATCAAACACTCCCGTGGTCAGAGAAAGAGTGAATCTCAATCCACACCGTCCCATCACACACTCCCGGGGTCAGACACGGAGAGGTTATTCATCTACACGGTACCATCAAACACTCCCGGGTTCAGACACAGAGATATTATTCCTCTACACGGTCCCATCAAACACTCCGGGGGTCAGGCACAGAGAGATTATTCCTCCACACGGTACCATCAAACACTCCCGGGGTCAGACACAGAGAGATTATTCCTCTACACGGTCCCATCAAACACTCCCGGGGTCAGACACAGAGTCATTGTTCCTCTACACGGTCACATCAAACTCTTCCAGGGTCAGACACAGAGTGATTATTCCTCTACAAGGTACCATCACACACTCCCGGTGTCAGACACAGTGTGAATCTCCTTCCACACCATCCCATCACACTCTCCCGGGGTAAGACACAGAGTGATTATTCCTCTACACGGTCCCATCAAACACACCCGGGGTCAGACACAGAGTGAATCTCCCTCCACGCCGTCCCATCACACACTCCCGGGGTGCGACACAGAGTGATTATTCCTCTACAAGGCGCCATCAAACTCTCCCGGGGTCAGACACAGAGTGAATCTCCCTCCACGCCGTCCCATCACACACTCCCGTGTGTCAAACACAGAGTGATTATTCCTCTACACGGACCCATGAAACACTCCCAGGGTCGGACACAGAGTGAATCTCCATCCACACCGTCCCAACACACACTCCCGGGGTCAGACAGAGTGATTATTCCTCTACACGGTCCCAGCAAACACTCCCGGGGTCAGACACAGAGTGAATCTCCATCCACACCGTCCCGTCACAAACTCCCGGGGTCAGACACAGAGTGATTATTCCTCTACACCGCCCATCACACACTCCCGGGGTCAGACACAGAGTGAATCTCCCTCCACACGGTCCCATCACACACTCTCTGGGTCATACACAGAGGGATTATTCCTCAACACGGTCCCATCAAACACTGCCGGGGTCAGACACAGAGTGAATCTCCCTCCACACCGTCCCATCACACACTCCCGGGGTCAGACACAGAGTGATTTTTCCTCTACACGGTCCAATCAAACACTCCCGGCGTCAGACACAGAGTGAATCTCCCTCCACACCGTCCCATCACACACTCGCGTTTTCAGACACAGAGTGATTATTCTTCCCCACGGTCCCATCAAACACTCCCGGGGTCAGACAGAGAGTGAATGTTCCTCTACACCGCCCATCACACACTCCCTGGGTCAGACACAGAGTAAATCTCCCTTGAAATCGACCCATCACACTCTCCCGGGGTAAGACACCCACTGAATCTCCCTCCACACCGTAGCAACACACTCTCCCGGGTCAGACACAGACTGATTATTCCTCTACACGGTCCCATCACACACTCCCGGGGTCAGACACAGAGTGATTATTCCTCTTCACGGTCCAATCAAACACTCCCGGGGTCAGCCGCAGAGTGATTATTCCTCTACACCGCCTATCACAATCTCCCGGGGTCAGACACAGAGTGAATCTCCCTCCACACCGTCCCGTCACACACTCCCGTGGTCAGACACAGAGTGATTATTCCTCTACCCGGTCCCATCAAACACTCCCGGGGTCAGACACAGAGTGAATCTCACTCCACACTGTCCCATCACACACTCCCGTGGTCAGACACAGTGTGATTATTCCTCTACACGGTCCCATCAAACACTCCCGGGGTTAGACATAGACTGAATCTCCCTCCACACCGTCCTATCACACACTCCCGTGATCAGACACAGAGTGATTAATCCTCTACACCGACGCATCACACACTCCCGTGGTCAAACACAGAGTGATTATTCCTCTACACGTTTACATCGAACACTCCCGGGGTCAGAATCAGGGTGAATTTCCCTCCACACCGTCCCATCACACACTCCCGGGGTCAGACACAGAGTGATTATTGATCTACACGGTCGCATCAAACACTCCCGGGCGTCAGACACAGAGTGAATCTCCGTCCACACCGTCCCATCACACACTCCCGGGGTCAGACACAGAGTGATTATTCCTCGACACGGTCCCATCATACACTCCCGGGGTCAGACACAGAGTGATTATTCCTCTACAGGGTCCCATCAAACACTCCCGGGGTCAGACACAGAGTGAATCTCCCTCCACACGGTCCAATCAAACACTCCCGTGGTCAGACGCAGAGTGAATCTCAATCCACACCGTCCCATCACACACTCCCGGGGTCAGACACAGAGTGAATCTCAATCCTCACCGTCCCATCACACACTCCCGGGTTCAGACACAGAGATATTATTCCTCTACACGGTACCATCAAACACTCCCGGGGTCAGACACAGAATGAATTTATATCCACACCGTGCCATCATACACTCCCGGGGTCAGTCACAGAGTGATTATTCCTCTACACGGTCCCATCACACACTTCCGGGGTCAGACACAGAGTGAATCTCCCTCCACACGGTCCAATCAAACACTCCCGTGGTCAGACGCAGAGTGAATCTCAATCCACACCGTCCCATCACACACTCCCGGGGTCAGACACAGAGAGAATATTCCTCTACAGGGTCCCATCAAACACTCCCGGGGTCAGACACAGAGTGAATCTCAATCCTCACCGTCACATCACACACTCCCGGGGTCAGACACAGAGAGATTATTCCTCTACACGGTACCATCAAACACTACAGGGGTCAGACACAGAGTGATTATTCCTCGACACGGTCCCATCAAACACTCCCGGGGTCAGACACAGAGTGAATCTCCCTCCACGCCGTCCTATCACTCAATCCCGGGGTCAGACACAGAGCGATTATTCCTCTGCATTGTACCATCAAACACTACGTGGGTCAGACACAGTGATTATTCCTCTACACGGTCCCATCACACTCTCCCGGGGTCAGACACAGAATGAATCACCCTCCACACCGTCCCATCACACACTCCCGTGGTCAGACACAGAGTGACTTTTCCTCTACACGGTCCAATCAAACACTCCCGGGGTCAAACACAGAGTGAATCACCCTCCACACCGTCCCATCACACACTACCGTAGTCAGACACAGCGTGATTATTCCTCTACACGGTCCCATCAAACACTCCCGGGGTCAGACACAGACTGAATCTCCATCCACACCGTCCCATCACACACTCGTGTGGTCAAACACAGAGTGATTATTCCTCTACACGGTCCAATCAAACACTCCCGGCGTCAGACACAGAGTGAATCTCCCTCCACACCGTCCCATCACACACTCGCGTTTTCAGACACAGAGTGATTATTCTTCCCCACGGTCCCATCAAACACTCCCGGGGTCAGACAGAGAGTGAATGTTCCTCTACACCGCCCATCACACACTCCCTGGGTCAGACACAGAGTAAATCTCCCTTGAAATCGACCCATCACACTCTCCCGGGGTAAGACACCCACTGAATCTCCCTCCACACCGTAGCAACACACTCTCCCGGGTCAGACACAGACTGATTATTCCTCTACACGGTCCCATCACACACTCCCGGGGTCAGACACAGAGTGATTATTCCTCTTCACGGTCCAATCAAACACTCCCGGGGTCAGCCGCAGAGTGATTATTCCTCTACACCGCCTATCACAATCTCCCGGGGTCAGACACAGAGTGAATCTCCCTCCACACCGTCCCGTCACACACTCCCGTGGTCAGACACAGAGTGATTATTCCTCTACCCGGTCCCATCAAACACTCCCGGGGTCAGACACAGAGTGAATCTCACTCCACACTGTCCCATCACACACTCCCGTGGTCAGACACAGTGTGATTATTCCTCTACACGGTCCCATCAAACACTCCCGGGGTTAGACATAGACTGAATCTCCCTCCACACCGTCCTATCACACACTCCCGTGATCAGACACAGAGTGATTAATCCTCTACACCGACGCATCACACACTCCCGTGGTCAAACACAGAGTGATTATTCCTCTACACGTTTACATCGAACACTCCCGGGGTCAGAATCAGGGTGAATTTCCCTCCACACCGTCCCATCACACACTCCCGGGGTCAGACACAGAGTGATTATTGATCTACACGGTCGCATCAAACACTCCCGGGCGTCAGACACAGAGTGAATCTCCGTCCACACCGTCCCATCACACACTCCCGGGGTCAGACACAGAGTGATTATTCCTCGACACGGTCCCATCATACACTCCCGGGGTCAGACACAGAGTGATTATTCCTCTACAGGGTCCCATCAAACACTCCCGGGGTCAGACACAGAGTGAATCTCCCTCCACACGGTCCAATCAAACACTCCCGTGGTCAGACGCAGAGTGAATCTCAATCCACACCGTCCCATCACACACTCCCGGGGTCAGACACAGAGTGAATCTCAATCCTCACCGTCCCATCACACACTCCCGGGTTCAGACACAGAGATATTATTCCTCTACACGGTACCATCAAACACTCCCGGGGTCAGACACAGAATGAATTTATATCCACACCGTGCCATCATACACTCCCGGGGTCAGTCACAGAGTGATTATTCCTCTACACGGTCCCATCACACACTCCCGGGGTCAGACACAGAGTGAATCTCCCTCCACGCCGTCCTATCACTCAATCCCGGGGTCAGACACAGAGCGATTATTCCTCTGCATTGTACCATCAAACACTACGTGGGTCAGACACAGTGATTATTCCTCTACACGGTCCCATCACACTCTCCCGGGGTCAGACACAGAATGAATCACCCTCCACACCGTCCCATCACACACTCCCGTGGTCAGACACAGAGTGACTTTTCCTCTACACGGTCCAATCAAACACTCCCGGGGTCAAACACAGAGTGAATCACCCTCCACACCGTCCCATCACACACTACCGTAGTCAGACACAGCGTGATTATTCCTCTACACGGTCCCATCAAACACTCCCGGGGTCAGACACAGACTGAATCTCCATCCACACCGTCCCATCACACACTCGTGTGGTCAAACACAGAGTGATTATTCCTCTACACGGTCCAATCAAACACTCCCGGCGTCAGACACAGAGTGAATCTCCCTCCACACCGTCCCATCACACACTCGCGTTTTCAGACACAGAGTGATTATTCTTCCCCACGGTCCCATCAAACACTCCCGGGGTCAGACAGAGAGTGAATGTTCCTCTACACCGCCCATCACACACTCCCTGGGTCAGACACAGAGTAAATCTCCCTTGAAATCGACCCATCACACTCTCCCGGGGTAAGACACCCACTGAATCTCCCTCCACACCGTAGCAACACACTCTCCCGGGTCAGACACAGACTGATTATTCCTCTACACGGTCCCATCACACACTCCCGGGGTCAGACACAGAGTGATTATTCCTCTTCACGGTCCAATCAAACACTCCCGGGGTCAGCCGCAGAGTGATTATTCCTCTACACCGCCTATCACAATCTCCCGGGGTCAGACACAGAGTGAATCTCCCTCCACACCGTCCCGTCACACACTCCCGTGGTCAGACACAGAGTGATTATTCCTCTACCCGGTCCCATCAAACACTCCCGGGGTCAGACACAGAGTGAATCTCACTCCACACTGTCCCATCACACACTCCCGTGGTCAGACACAGTGTGATTATTCCTCTACACGGTCCCATCAAACACTCCCGGGGTTAGACATAGACTGAATCTCCCTCCACACCGTCCTATCACACACTCCCGTGATCAGACACAGAGTGATTAATCCTCTACACCGACGCATCACACACTCCCGTGGTCAAACACAGAGTGATTATTCCTCTACACGTTTACATCGAACACTCCCGGGGTCAGAATCAGGGTGAATTTCCCTCCACACCGTCCCATCACACACTCCCGGGGTCAGACACAGAGTGATTATTGATCTACACGGTCGCATCAAACACTCCCGGGCGTCAGACACAGAGTGAATCTCCGTCCACACCGTCCCATCACACACTCCCGGGGTCAGACACAGAGTGATTATTCCTCGACACGGTCCCATCATACACTCCCGGGGTCAGACACAGAGTGATTATTCCTCTACAGGGTCCCATCAAACACTCCCGGGGTCAGACACAGAGTGAATCTCCCTCCACACGGTCCAATCAAACACTCCCGTGGTCAGACGCAGAGTGAATCTCAATCCACACCGTCCCATCACACACTCCCGGGGTCAGACACAGAGTGAATCTCAATCCTCACCGTCCCATCACACACTCCCGGGTTCAGACACAGAGATATTATTCCTCTACACGGTACCATCAAACACTCCCGGGGTCAGACACAGAATGAATTTATATCCACACCGTGCCATCATACACTCCCGGGGTCAGTCACAGAGTGATTATTCCTCTACACGGTCCCATCACACACTTCCGGGGTCAGACACAGAGTGAATCTCCCTCCACACGGTCCAATCAAACACTCCCGTGGTCAGACGCAGAGTGAATCTCAATCCACACCGTCCCATCACACACTCCCGGGGTCAGACACAGAGAGAATATTCCTCTACAGGGTCCCATCAAACACTCCCGGGGTCAGACACAGAGTGAATCTCAATCCTCACCGTCCCATCACACACTCCCGGGGTCAGACACAGAGAGATTATTCCTCTACACGGTACCATCAAACACTACAGGGGTCAGACACAGAGTGATTATTCCTCGACACGGTCCCATCAAACACTCCCGGGGTCAGACACAGAGTGAATCTCCCTCCACGCCGTCCTATCACTCAATCCCGGGGTCAGACACAGAGCGATTATTCCTCTGCATTGTACCATCAAACACTACGTGGGTCAGACACAGTGATTATTCCTCTACACGGTCCCATCACACTCTCCCGGGGTCAGACACAGAGTGAATCACCCTCCACACCGTCCCATCACACACTCCCGTGGTCAGACACAGAGTGACTTTTCCTCTACACGGTCCAATCAAACACTCCCGGGGTCAAACACAGAGTGAATCACCCTCCACACCGTCCCATCACACACTACCGTAGTCAGACACAGCGTGATTATTCCTCTACACGGTCCCATCAAACACTCCCGGGGTCAGACACAGACTGAATCTCCATCCACACCGTCCCATCACACACTCGTGTGGTCAAACACAGAGTGATTATTCCTCTACACGGTCCGATCAAACACTCCCGGGGTTAGACATAGACTGAATCTCCCTCCACACCGTCCTATCACACACTCCCGGGGTCAGACACAGAGTGATTATTGATCTACACGGTCGCATCAAACACTCCCGGGGTCAGACACAGAGTGATTATTCCTCTACACGGTTCCATCGAACACTCCCGGGGTCAGAATCAAGGTGAACTTCCCTCCACACCGTCCCATCACACACTCCCGGGGTCAGACACAGAGTGAATCTCCGTCCACACCGTCCCATCACACACTCCCGGGGTCAGACACAGAGTGATTATTCCTCGACACGGTCCCATCATACACTCCCGGGGTCAGACACAGAGTGATTATTCCTCTACAGGGTCCCATCAAACACTCCCGGGGTCAGACACAGAGTGAATCTCCCTCCACACGGTCCAATCAAACACTCCCGTGGTCAGACGCAGAGTGAATCTCAATCCACACCGTCCCATCACACACTCCCGGGGTCAGACACAGAGTGAATCTCAATCCTCACCGTCCCATCACACACTCCCGGGTTCAGACACAGAGATATTATTCCTCTACACGGTACCATCAAACACTCCCGGGGTCAGACACAGAATGAATTTATATCCACACCGTGCCATCATACACTCCCGGGGTCAGTCACAGAGTGATTATTCCTCTACACGGTCCCATCACACACTTCCGGGGTCAGACACAGAGTGAATCTCCCTCCACACGGTCCAATCAAACACTCCCGTGGTCAGACGCAGAGTGAATCTCAATCCACACCGTCCCATCACACACTCCCGGGGTCAGACACAGAGAGAATATTCCTCTACAGGGTCCCATCAAACACTCCCGGGGTCAGACACAGAGTGAATCTCAATCCTCACCGTCCCATCACACACTCCCGGGGTCAGACACAGAGAGATTATTCCTCTACACGGTACCATCAAACACTACAGGGGTCAGACACAGAGTGATTATTCCTCGACACGGTCCCATCAAACACTCCCGGGTGTCAGACACAGAGCGATTATTCCTCTGCACTGTACCATCAAACACTACGTGGGTCAGACACAGTGATTATTCCTCTACACGGTCCCATCAAACACTCCCGGGGTCAGACACAGAGCGATTATTCCTCTGCATTGTACCATCAAACACTACGTGGGTCAGACACAGTGATTATTCCTCTACACGGTCCCATCACACTCTCCCGGGGTCAGACACAGAGTGAATCACCCTCCACACCGTCCCATCACACACTCCCGTGGTCAGACACAGAGTGACTTTTCCTCTACACGGTCCAATCAAACACTCCCGGGGTCAAACACAGAGTGAATCACCCTCCACACCGTCCCATCACACACTACCGTAGTCAGACACAGCGTGATTATTCCTCTACACGGTCCCATCAAACACTCCCGGGGTCAGACACAGACTGAATCTCCATCCACACCGTCCCATCACACACTCGTGTGGTCAAACACAGAGTGATTATTCCTCTACATGGTTCCATCAAACACTCCCGGTGTCAGACACAGGGTGAATCTCCCTCCACACCGTCCCATCACACACTCCCGTTTTCAGACACAGAGTGATTATTCTTCTCCACGGTCCCATCAAACACTCCCGGGGTCAGACACAGAGTGATTATTGCTCTACACGGTCCCATCTCACACTCCCGGGCTCAGACAGAGAGTGAATGTTCCTCAACACCGCCCATCACACACTCCCGTTTTCAGACACAGAGTGATTATTCTTCTCCACGGTCCCATCAAACACTCCCGGGGTCAGACACAGAGTGAATCTCACTCCACACTGTCCCATCACACACTCCCAAGGTCATTCACAGTGTGATTATTCCTCTACACGGTCCGATCAAACACTCCCGGGGTTAGACATAGACTGAATCTCCCTCCACACCGTCCTATCACACAGTCCCGGGGTCAGACACAGAGTGATTATTGATCTACACGGTCGCATCAAACACTCCCGGGGTCAGACACAGAGTGATTATTCCTCTACACGGTTCCATCGAACACTCCCGGGGTCAGAATCAAGGTGAATTTCCCTCCACACCGTCCCATCACACACTCCCGGGGTCAGACACAGAGTGATTATTGATCTACACGGTCGCATCAAACACTCCCGGGGTCAGACACAGAGTGAATCTCCGTCCACACCGTCCCATCACACACTGCCGGGGTCAGACACAGAGTGATTATTCCTCGACACGGTCCCATCAAACACTCCCGGGTGTCAGACACAGAGCGATTATTCCTCTGCACTGTACCATCAAACACTACGTGGGTCAGACACAGTGATTATTCCTCTACACGGTCCCATCAAACACTCCCGGTGTCAGACACAGAGTGATTATTCCTCTACACGGTACCATCAAACACTCCCGGGGTCAGACACAGAGTGATTATTCCTCGACACGGTCCCATCAAACACTCCCGGGTGTCAGACACAGAGCGATTATTCCTCTGCACTGTACCATCAAACACTACGTGGGTCAGACACAGTGATTATTCCTCTACACGGTCCCATCAAACACTCCTGGGGTCAGACACAGAATGAATTTATATCCACACCGTGCCATGATACACTCCCGGGGTCAGACACAGAGTGATTATTCCTCTACACGGTCCCATCACACACTCTCTGGGTCATACACAGAGGGATTATTCCTCAACACGGTCCCATGAAACACTGTCGGGGTCAGACACAGAGTGAATCTCCCTCCACACCGTCCCATCACACACTCCCGGGGTCAGACACAGAGTGATTATTCCTCTACACGGTCCAATCAAACACTCCCGGCGTCAGACACAGAGTGAATCTCCCTCCACACCGTCCCATCACACACTCCCGTTTTCAGACACAGAGTGATTATTCTTCTCCACGGTCCCATCAAACACTCCCGGGGTCAGACAGAGAGTGAATGTTCCTCTACACCGCCCATCACACACTCCCTGGGTCAGACACAGAGTAAATCTCCCTGCAAATCGACCCATCACACACTCCCGGGGTAAGACACCCACTGAATCTCCCTCCACACCGTACCAACACACTCTCCCGGGTCAGACACAGACTGATTATTCCTCTACACGGTCCCATCACACACTCCCGGGGTCAGACACAGAGTGATTATTCCTCTTCACGGTCCAATCAAACACTCCCGGGGTCAGCCGCAAAGTGATTATTCCTCTACACCGCCTATCACAATCTCCCGGGGTCAGACACAGAGTGAATCACCCTCCACACCGTCCCGTCACACACTCCCGTGGTCAGACACAGAGTGATTATTCCTCTACCCGGTCCCATCAAACACTCCCGGGGTCAGACACAGAGTGAATCTCACTCCACACTGTCCCATCACACACTCCCGTGGTCAGACACAGTGTGATTATTCCTCTACACGGTCCCATCAAACACTCCCGGGGTTAGACATAGACTGAATCTCCCTCCACACCGTCCTATCACACACTCCCGTGATCAGACACAGAGTGATTAATCCTCTACACCGACGCATCACACACTCCCGTGGTCAAACACAGAGTGATTATTCCTCTACACGTTTACATCGAACACTCCCGGGGTCAGAATCAGGGTGAATTTCCCTCCATACCGTCCCATCACACACTCCCGGGGTCAGACACAGAGTGATTATTGATCTACACGGTCGCATCAAACACTCCCGGGTGTCAGACACAGAGTGAATCTCCTTCCACACCGTCCCATCACACACTCCCGGGGTCAGACACAGAGTGATTATTCCTCGACACGGTCCCATCAAACACTCCCGGGTGTCAGACACAGAGCGATTATTCCTCTGCACTGTACCATCAAACAATACGTGTGTCAGACACAGTGATTATTCCTCTACACGGTCCCATCAAACTCTCCCGGCGTCAGACACAGAGTGAATCTCCCTCCACGCCGCCCCATCACTCACTCCCGGGGTCAGACACAGAGTGATTATTCCTCTACACGGTACCATCAAACACTCCCGGGGTCAGACACAGAATGAATTTATATCCACACCGTGCCATCATACACTCCCGGGGTCAGACACAGAGTGATTATTCCTCTACAGGGTCCCATCAAACACTCCCGGGGTCAGACACAGAGTGAATCTCCCTCCACACGGTCCAATCAAACACTCCCGTGGTCAGACGCAGAGTGAATCTCAATCCTCACCGTCCCATCACACACTCCCGGGTTCAGACACAGAGATATTATTCCTCTACACGGTACCATCAAACACTCCCGGGGTCAGACACAGAATGAATTTATATCCACACCGTGCCATCATACACTCCCGGGGTCAGACACAGAGTGATTATTCCTCTACAGGGTCCCATCAAACACTCCCGGGGTCAGACACAGAGTGAATCTCCCTCCACACGGTCCAATCAAACACTCCCGTGGTCAGACGCAGAGTGAATCTCAATCCTCACCGTCCCATCACACACTCCCGGGTTCAGACACAGAGATATTATTCCTCTACACGGTACCATCAAACTCTCCCGGGGTCAGACACAGAATGAATTTATATCCACACCTTGCCATCATACACTCCCGGGGTCAGTCACAGAGTGATTATTCCTCTCCACGGTCCCATCACACACTTCCGGGGTCAGACACAGAGTGAATCTCCCTCCACACGTTCCAATCAAACACTCCCGTGGTCAGACGCAGAGGGAATCTCAATCCACACCGTCCCATCACACACTCCCGGGGTCAGACACAGAGAGAATATTCCTCTACAGGGTCCCATCAAACACTCCCGGGGTCAGACACAGAGTGAATCTCAATCCTCACCGTCCCATCACACACTCCCGGGGTCAGACACAGAGAGATTATTCCTCTACACGGTACCATCAAACACTACAGGGGTCAGACACAGAGTGATTATTCCTCGACACGGTCCCATCAAACACTCCCGGGTGTCAGACACAGAGCGATTATTCCTCTGCACTGTACCATCAAACACTACGTGGGTCAGACACAGTGATTATTCCTCTACACGGTCCCATCAAACACTCCCGGGGTCAGACACAGAGCGATTATTCCTCTGCACTGTACCATCAAACACTACGTGGGTCAGACACAGTGATTATTCCTCTACACGGTCCCATCACACTCTCCCGGGGTCAGACACAGAGTGAATCACCCTCCACACCGTTCCATCACACACTACCGTGGTCAGACACAGTGTGATTATTCCTCTACACGGTCCCATCAAACACTCCCGGGGTCAGACACAGACTGAATCTCCATCCACACCGTCCCATCACACACTCGTGTGGTCAAACACAGAGTGATTATTCCTCTACATGGTTCCATCAAACACTCCCGGTGTCAGACGCAGGGTGAATCTCCCTCCACACCGTCCCATCACACACTCCCGTTTTCAGACACAGAGTGATTATTCTTCTCCACGGTCCCATCAAACACTCCCGGGGTCAGACACAGAGTGATTATTGCTCTACACGGTCCCATCTCACACTCCCGGGCTCAGACAGAGAGTGAATGTTCCTCAACACCGCCCATCACACACTCCCTGGGTTCGACACAGAGTGAATCTCCCTGCAAATCGTCCCATCACACACTCCCGGCGTAAGACACAGACTGAATCTCCCTCCACACCGTACCAACACACTCTCCCGGGTCAGACACAGACTGATTATTCCTCTACACGGTCCCATCACACACTCCCGGGGTCAGACACAGAGTGATAATTCCTCTTCACGGTCCCATCAAACACTCCCGGGGTCAGACACAGAGTGAATCTCCCTCCACACGGTCCAATCAAACACTCCCGTGGTCAGACGCAGAGTGAATCTCAATCCACACCGTCCCATCACACACTCCCGGGGTCAGACACAGAGAGAATATTCCTCTACAGGGTCCCATCAAACACTCCCGGGGTCAGACACAGAGTGAATCTCAATCCTCACCGTCCCATCACACACTCCCGGGGTCAGACACAGAGAGATTATTCCTCTACACGGTACCATCAAACACTACAGGGGTCAGACACAGAGTGATTATTCCTCGACACGGTCCCATCAAACACTCCCGGGTGTCAGACACAGAGCGATTATTCCTCTGCACTGTACCATCAAACACTACGTGGGTCAGACACAGTGATTATTCCTCTACACGGTCCCATCAAACACTCCCGGGGTCAGACACAGAGCGATTATTCCTCTGCATTGTACCATCAAACACTACGTGGGTCAGACACAGTGATTATTCCTCTACACGGTCCCATCACACTCTCCCGGGGTCAGACACAGAGTGAATCACCCTCCACACCGTCCCATCACACACTCCCGTGGTCAGACACAGAGTGACTTTTCCTCTACACGGTCCAATCAAACACTCCCGGGGTCAAACACAGAGTGAATCACCCTCCACACCGTCCCATCACACACTACCGTAGTCAGACACAGCGTGATTATTCCTCTACACGGTCCCATCAAACACTCCCGGGGTCAGACACAGACTGAATCTCCATCCACACCGTCCCATCACACACTCGTGTGGTCAAACACAGAGTGATTATTCCTCTACACGGTCCGATCAAACACTCCCGGGGTTAGACATAGACTGAATCTCCCTCCACACCGTCCTATCACACACTCCCGGGGTCAGACACAGAGTGATTATTGATCTAAACGGTCGCATCAAACACTCCCGGGGTCAGACACAGAGTGATTATTTCTCTACACGGTTCCATCGAACACTCCCGGGGTCAGAATCAAGGTGAATTTCCCTCCACACCGTCCCATCACACACTCCCGGGTTCAGACACAGAGTGATTATTGATCTACACGGTCGCATCAAACACTCCCGGGCGTCAGACACAGAGTGAATCTCCGTCCACACCGTCCCATCACACACTCCCGGGGTCAGACACAGAGTGATTATTCCTCGACACGGTCCCATCATACACTCCCGGGGTCAGACACAGAGTGATTATTCCTCTACAGGGTCCCATCAAACACTCCCGGGGTCAGACACAGAGTGAATCTCCCTCCACACGGTCCAATCAAACACTCCCGTGGTCAGACGCAGAGTGAATCTCAATCCACACCGTCCCATCACACACTCCCGGGGTCAGACACAGAGTGAATCTCAATCCTCACCGTCCCATCACACACTCCCGGGTTCAGACACAGAGATATTATTCCTCTACACGGTACCATCAAACACTCCCGGGGTCAGACACAGAATGAATTTATATCCACACCGTGCCATCATACACTCCCGGGGTCAGTCACAGAGTGATTATTCCTCTACACGGTCCCATCACACACTTCCGGGGTCAGACACAGAGTGAATCTCCCTCCACACGGTCCAATCAAACACTCCCGTGGTCAGACGCAGAGTGAATCTCAATCCACACCGTCCCATCACACACTCCCGGGGTCAGACACAGAGAGAATATTCCTCTACAGGGTCCCATCGAACACTCCCGGGGTCAGACACAGAGTGAATCTCAATCCTCACCGTCCCATCACACACTCCCTGGGTCAGACACAGAGAGATTATTCCTCTACACGGTACCATCAAACACTACAGGGGTCAGACACAGAGTGATTATTCCTCGACACGGTCCCATCAAACACTCCCGGGTGTCAGACACAGAGCGATTATTCCTCTGCACTGTACCATCAAACACTACGTGGGTCAGACACAGTGATTATTCCTCTACACGGTCCCATCAAACACTCCCGGGGTCAGACACAGAGCGATTATTCCTCTGCATTGTACCATCAAACACTACGTGGGTCAGACACAGTGATTATTCCTCTACACGGTCCCATCACACTCTCCCGGGGTCAGACACAGAGTGAATCACCCTCCACACCGTCCCATCACACACTCCCGTGGTCAGACACAGAGTGACTTTTCCTCTACACGGTCCAATCAAACACTCCCGGGGTCAAACACAGAGTGAATCACCCTCCACACCGTCCCATCACACACTCGTGTGGTCAAACACAGAGTGATTATTCCTCTACATGGTTCCATCAAACACTCCCGGTGTCAGACACAGGGTGAATCTCCCTCCACACCGTCCCATCACACACTCCCGTTTTCAGACACAGAGTGATTATTCTTCTCCACGGTCCCATCAAACACTCCCGGGGTCAGACACAGAGTGATTATTGCTCTACACGGTCCCATCTCACACTCCCGGGCTCAGACAGAGAGTGAATGTTCCTCAACACCGCCCATCACACACTCCCTGGGTTCGACACAGAGTGAATCTCCCTGCAAATCGTCCCATCACACACTCTCGGGGTAAGACACAGACTGAATCTCCCTCCACACCGTAACAACACACTCTCCCGGGTCAGACACAGACTGATTATTCCTAACACGGTCCCATCAAACACTCCCGGGGTCAGACACAGAGTGAATCTCACTCCACACTGTCCCATCACACACTCCCAAGGTCATTCACAGTGTGATTATTCCTCTACACGGTCCGATCAAACACTCCCGGGGTTAGACATAGACTGAATCTCCCTCCACACCGTCCTATCACACAGTCCCGGGGTCAGACACAGAGTGATTATTGATCTACACGGTCGCATCAAACACTCCCGGGGTCAGACACAGAGTGATTATTCCTCTACACGGTTCCATCGAACACTCCCGGGGTCAGAATCAAGGTGAATTTCCCTCCACACCGTCCCATCACACACTCCCGGGGTCAGACACAGAGTGATTATTGATCTACACGGTCGCATCAAACACTCCCGGGGTCAGACACAGAGTGAATCTCCGTCCACACCGTCCCATCACACACTGCCGGGGTCAGACACAGAGTGATTATTCCTCGACACGGTCCCATCAAACACTCCCGGGTGTCAGACACAGAGCGATTATTCCTCTGCACTGTACCATCAAACACTACGTGGGTCAGACACAGTGATTATTCCTCTACACGGTCCCATCAAACACTCCCGGTGTCAGACACAGAGTGATTATTCCTCTACACGGTACCATCAAACACTCCCGGGGTCAGACACAGAGTGATTATTCCTCGACACGGTCCCATCAAACACTCCCGGGTGTCAGACACAGAGCGATTATTCCTCTGCACTGTACCATCAAACACTACGTGGGTCAGACACAGTGATTATTCCTCTACACGGTCCCATCAAACACTCCCGGGGTCAGACACAGAATGAATTTATATCCACACCGTGCCATGATACACTCCCGGGGTCAGACACAGAGTGATTATTCCTCTACACGGTCCCATCACACACTCTCTGGGTCATACACAGAGGGATTATTCCTCAACACGGTCCCATGAAACACTGTCGGGGTCAGACACAGAGTGAATCTCCCTCCACACCGTCCCATCACACACTCCCGGGGTCAGACACAGAGTGATTATTCCTCTACACGGTCCAATCAAACACTCCCGGCGTCAGACACAGAGTGAATCTCCCTCCACACCGTCCCATCACACACTCCCGTTTTCAGACACAGAGTGATTATTCTTCTCCACGGTCCCATCAAACACTCCCGGGGTCAGACAGAGAGTGAATGTTCCTCTACACCGCCCATCACACACTCCCTGGGTCAGACACAGAGTAAATCTCCCTGCAAATCGACCCATCACACACTCCCGGGGTAAGACACCCACTGAATCTCCCTCCACACCGTACCAACACACTCTCCCGGGTCAGACACAGACTGATTATTCCGCTACACGGTCCCATCACACACTCCCGGGGTCAGACACAGAGTGATTATTCCTCTTCACGGTCCAATCAAACACTCCCGGGGTCAGCCGCAGAGTGATTATTCCTCTACACCGCCTATCACAATCTCCCGGGGTCAGACACAGAGTGAATCACCCTCCACACCGTCCCGTCACACACTCCCGTGGTCAGACACAGAGTGATTATTCCTCTACCCGGTCCCATCAAACACTCCCGGGGTCAGACACAGAGTGAATCTCACTCCACACTGTCCCATCACACACTCCCGTGGTCAGACACAGTGTGATTATTCCTCTACACGGTCCCATCAAACACTCCCGGGGTTAGACATAGACTGAATCTCCCTCCACACCGTCCTGTCACACACTCCCGTGATCAGACACAGAGTGATTAATCCTCTACACCGACGCATCACACACTCCCGTGGTCAAACACAGAGTGATTATTCCTCTACACGTTTACATCGAACACTCCCGGGGTCAGAATCAGGGTGAATTTCCCTCCATACCGTCCCATCACACACTCCCGGGGTCAGACACAGAGTGATTATTGATCTACACGGTCGCATCAAACACTCCCGGGTGTCAGACACAGAGTGAATCTCCTTCCACACCGTCCCATCACACACTCCCGGGGTCAGACACAGAGTGATTATTCCTCGACACGGTCCCATCAAACACTCCCGGGTGTCAGACACAGAGCGATTATTCCTCTGCACTGTACCATCAAACAATACGTGTGTCAGACACAGTGATTATTCCTCTACACGGTCCCATCAAACTCTCCCGGCGTCAGACACAGAGTGAATCTCCCTCCACGCCGCCCCATCACTCACTCCCGGGGTCAGACACAGAGTGATTATTCCTCTACACGGTACCATCAAACACTCCCGGGGTCAGACACAGAATGAATTTATATCCACACCGTGCCATCATACTCTCCCGGGGTCAGACACAGAGTGATTATTCCTCTACAGGGTCCCATCAAACACTCCCGGGGTCAGACACAGAGTGAATCTCCCTCCACACGGTCCAATCAAACACTCCCGTGGTCAGACGCAGAGTGAATCTCAATCCTCACCGTCCCATCACACACTCCCGGGTTCAGACACAGAGATATTATTCCTCTACACGGTACCATCAAACACTCCCGGGGTCAGACACAGAATGAATTTATATCCACACCGTGCCATCATACACTCCCGGGGTCAGACACAGAGTGATTATTCCTCTACAGGGTCCCATCAAACACTCCCGGGGTCAGACACAGAGTGAATCTCCCTCCACACGGTCCAATCAAACACTCCCGTGGTCAGACGCAGAGTGAATCTCAATCCTCACCGTCCCATCACACACTCCCGGGTTCAGACACAGAGATATTATTCCTCTACACGGTACCATCAAACACTCCCGGGGTCAGACACAGAATGAATTTATATCCACACCGTGCCATCATACACTCCCGGGGTCAGTCACAGAGTGATTATTCCTCGACACGGTCCCATCAAACACTCCCGGGTGTCAGACACAGAGCGATTATTCCTCTGCACTGTACCATCAAACACTACGTGGGTCAGACACAGTGATTATTCCTCTACACGGTCCCATCAAACACTCCCGGGGTCAGACACAGAGCGATTATTCCTCTGCACTGTACCATCAAACACTACGTGGGTCAGACACAGTGATTATTCCTCTACACGGTCCCATCACACTCTCCCGGGGTCAGACACAGAGTGAATCACCCTCCACACCGTTCCATCACACACTACCGTGGTCAGACACAGTGTGATTATTCCTCTACACGGTCCCATCAAACACTCCCGGGGTCAGACACAGACTGAATCTCCATCCACACCGTCCCATCACACACTCGTGTGGTCAAACACAGAGTGATTATTCCTCTACATGGTTCCATCAAACACTCCCGGTGTCAGACGCAGGGTGAATCTCCCTCCACACCGTCCCATCACACACTCCCGTTTTCAGACACAGAGTGATTATTCTTCTCCACGGTCCCATCAAACACTCCCGGGGTCAGACACAGAGTGATTATTGCTCTACACGGTCCCATCTCACACTCCCGGGCTCAGACAGAGAGTGAATGTTCCTCAACACCGCCCATCACACACTCCCTGGGTTCGACACAGAATGAATCTCCCTGCAAATCGTCCCATCACACACTCCCGGCGTAAGACACAGACTGAATCTCCCTCCACACCGTACCAACACACTCTCCCGGGTCAGACACAGACTGATTATTCCTCTACACGGTCCCATCACACACTCCCGGGGTCAGACACAGAGTGATAATTCCTCTTCACGGTCCCATCAAACACTCCCGGGGTCAGACACAGAGTGAATCTCACTCCACACTGTCCCATCACACACTCCCAAGGTCATTCACAGTGTGATTATTCCTCTACACGGTCCGATCAAACACTCCCGGGGTTAGACATAGACTGAATCTCCCTCCACACCGTCCTATCACACACTCCCGGGGTCAGACACAGAGTGATTATTGATCTACACGGTCGCATCAAACACTCCCGGGGTCAGACACAGAGTGATTATTCCTCTACACGGTTCCATCGAACACTCCCGGGGTCAGAATCAAGGTGAATTTCCCTCCACACCGTCCCATCACACACTCCCGGGGTCAGACACAGAGTGATTATTGATCTACACGGTCGCATCAAACACTCCCGGGGTCAGACACAGAGTGAATCACCCTCCACACCGTTCCATCACACACTACCGTGGTCAGACACAGTGTGATTATTCCTCTACACGGTCCCATCAAACACTCCCGGGGTCAGACACAGACTGAATCTCCATCCACACCGTCCCATCACACACTCGTGTGGTCAAACACAGAGTGATTATTCCTCTACATGGTTCCATCAAACACTCCCGGTGTCAGACGCAGGGTGAATCTCCCTCCACACCGTCCCATCACACACTCCCGTTTTCAGACACAGAGTGATTATTCTTCTCCACGGTCCCATCAAACACTCCCGGGGTCAGACACAGAGTGATTATTGCTCTACACGGTCCCATCTCACACTCCCGGGCTCAGACAGAGAGTGAATGTTCCTCAACACCGCCCATCACACACTCCCTGGGTTCGACACAGAATGAATCTCCCTGCAAATCGTCCCATCACACACTCCCGGCGTAAGACACAGACTGAATCTCCCTCCACACCGTACCAACACACTCTCCCGGGTCAGACACAGACTGATTATTCCTCTACACGGTCCCATCACACACTCCCGGGGTCAGACACAGAGTGATAATTCCTCTTCACGGTCCCATCAAACACTCCCGGGGTCAGACACAGAGTGAATCTCACTCCACACTGTCCCATCACACACTCCCAAGGTCATTCACAGTGTGATTATTCCTCTACACGGTCCGATCAAACACTCCCGGGGTTAGACATAGACTGAATCTCCCTCCACACCGTCCTATCACACACTCCCGGGGTCAGACACAGAGTGATTATTGATCTACACGGTCGCATCAAACACTCCCGGGGTCAGACACAGAGTGATTATTCCTCTACACGGTTCCATCGAACACTCCCGGGGTCAGAATCAAGGTGAATTTCCCTCCACACCGTCCCATCACACACTCCCGGGGTCAGACACAGAGTGATTATTGATCTACACGGTCGCATCAAACACTCCCGGGGTCAGACACAGAGTGAATCTCCGTCCACACCGTCCCATCACACACTGCCGGGGTCAGACACAGAGTGAATCTCAATCCTCACCGTCCCATCACTCACCCGGGGTCAGACACAGAGAGATTATTCCTCTACACGGTCACATCACACACTCCCGGTGTCAGACACAGTGTGATTATTCCTCTACACGGTCCCATCAAACACTCCCGGGGTCAGACACAGAGTGAATCTCAATCCTCACCGTCCCATCACTCACCCGGGGTCAGACACAGAGAGATTATTCCTCTACACGGTACCATTAAACACTCCAAGGGTCAGACACAGAGTGATTATTCCTCTACACGGTCCCATCAAACGCTCCCGGGGGTCACACACAGAGTTATTATTCCTCTACACGGTCCCATCAAACACTCCGGGGGTAAGACACAGAGTGATTATTCCTCTACAAGGTCCCATCAACCACTCCCGGGGTCAGCCACAGAGTGAATCTCAATCCACACCGTCCCATCACACACTCCCGGGGTCCGACACGGAGATATTATTCCTCTACACGGTACCATCAAACACTCCCGGGGTCAGACACAGAGAGATTATTCCTCTACACCGCCCATCACAATCTCCCGCGGTCAGACACAGAGTGAATCTCCCTCCACGCCGTCCCATCACACACTCCCGAGGTCAGAGACAGAGAGATTATTCCTCTACACGGTACCATCAAACACTCCCGGGGTCAGACACAGAATGAATTTATATCCACACCGTGCCATCATACACTCCCCGGGTCAGACACAGAATGAATTTATATAAACACCGTGCCATCATACACTCCCGGGGTCAGACACAGAGTGATTATTCCTCTACACGGTCCCATCACACACTTCCGGGGTCAGACACAGAGTGAATCTCCGTCCATACGGTCCAATCAAACACTCCCGTGGTCAGACGCAGAGTGAATATCAATCCACACCGTCCCATCACACACTCCCGGGGTCAGACACAGAGAGAATATTCCTCTACATGGTCCCATCAAACACTCCCGTTTTCAGACACAGAGTGAAATTCAATCCTCACCGTCCCATCACACACTCCCGGGGTCAGACACGGAGAGATTATTCCTTCACACGGTACCATCAAACACTCCCGGGGTCAGACACAGAGAGATTATTCCTCTACACAGCCCATCACACTCTCCCGGGGTCAGACACAGAGTGAATCTCCCTCCACACCGTCCAATCACAGACTCCCGAGGTCAGAGACAGAGTGATTATTCTTCTACACGGTACCATCACACTCTCCCGGTGTCAGACACAGGGTGAATCTCCTTCAACTCTGTCCCATCACACTCTGCCGGGGTCAGAAACACAGTGATTATTCCACTACACGGTCCCATCAAACACTCCCGGGGTCAGACACAGAGTGAATCTCCCTCCACGCCGTCCCATCACACATTCCCTGAGTCAGACACAGAGTGATTATTCCTCTACGCGGTCCCATCAAACATTCCCGGGGTCAGAAACAGAGTGATTATTCCTCTACGCGGCCCCATCAAACTCTCCCGGGGTCAGACACAGAGTGAATCTCCCTCCACGCCGTCCCATCACACACTCCCGGGGTCATACACAGAGTGATTATTCCTCTACACGGTCCCATCAAACATTCCCGGGGTCAGAAACAGAGTGATTATTCCTCTACGCAGCCCCATCAAACTCTCCCGGGGTCAGACACAGAGTGAATCTCAATCCTCACCGCCCAATCACACACTCCCGGGGTCAGACACAGAGAGATTATTCCTCTACACGGTACCATCAAACACTGCCGGGGTCAGACACAGAGTGAATATCCTTCCACACCGACCCATCACACACTCCCGCGGTAAGACACAGACTGAATCTCCCTCCACACCGTAACAACACACTCTCCCGGGTCAGATACAGACTGATTATTCCTCTACACGGTCCCATCACACACTCCCGGGGTCAGACACAGACTGAATCTCCCTCCACACCGTACCAACACACTCTCCCGGTTCAGACACAGACTAATTATTCCTCTACACGGTACCATCATACAATCCCGGGGTCAGACACAGAGTCATTATTCGTCTACACGGTCCGATCAAATACTCCCGGGGTTAGACACAGAGTCATTATTCCTCTACACGGTCACATCACACACTCCCGGTGTCAGACACAGTGTGATTATTCCTCTACACGGTCCCATCAAACACTCCCGGGGTCAGCCACAGAGTGAATCACCCTCCACACCGTCCCATCACAAACCCCCGTGGTCAGACACAGTGTGATTATTCCTCTACACGGTCCCATCAGACACTCCCGGGGTCAGACACAGACTGAATCTCCCTCCACACCGTCCCATCACACACTCGTGTGTTCAAACACAGAGTGATTATTCCTCTACACGGTCCCATCAAACACTCCCGGGGTCAGATACAGAGTGAATCTCCCTCCACACCGTCCCAGCACACACTCCCGTGGACAGACACAGAGTGATTTTTCCTCTACACGGTCCAATCAAACACTCCCGGGGTCAAACACAGAGTGAATCACACTCCACACCGTCCCATCGCAAACCCCCGTGGTCAGACACAGAGTGATTATTCCTCTACACGGTCCCATCAAACACTCCCGTGGTCAGACACAGACTGAATCTCCCTCCACACCGTCCCATCACACACTCGTGTGGTCAAATACAGAGTGATTATTCCTCTACATGGTTCCATCAAACACTCCCGGGGTCAGACACAGAGTGAATCTCACTCCACACTGTCCCATCACACACTCCCGTGGTCAGACACAGTGTGATTATTCCTCTACACGGTCCCATCAAACACTCCCGGGGTCAGACATAGACTGAATCTCCCTCCACACCGTCCCATCACACACTCCCGTGATCAAACACAGAGTGATTAATCCTCTACACCGACGCATCACACACTCCCGTTGTCAAACACAGAGTGATTATTCCTCTACACGGTTCCATCGAACACTCCCGGGGTCAGACACAGACTGAATCTCCCTCCACACCGTCCCTTCACACACTCCCGGGGTCAGACACAGAGTGATTATTGATCTACACGGTCGCATCAAACACTCCCGGGGTCAGACACAGAGTGAATCTCCGTCCACACCGTCCCATCACACACTCCCGGGGTCAGACACAGAGTGATTATTCCTCGAAACGGTCCCATCAAACACTCCCGGGTGTCAGACACAGAGCGATTATTCCTCTGCACTGTACCATCAAACACTACGTGGGTCAGACAAAGTGATTATTCCTCTACACCGTCCCATCACACACTCCCGTGATCAAACACAGAGTGATTAATCCTCTACACCGACGCATCACACACTCCCGTTGTCAAACACAGAGTGATTATTCCTCTACACGGTTCCATCGAACACTCCCGGGGTCAGACACAGACTGAATCTCCCTCCACAACGTCCCTTCACACACTCCCGGGGTCAGACACAGAGTGATTATTGATCTACACGGTCGCATCAAACACTCCCGGGGTCAGACACAGAGTGAATCTCCGTCCACACCGTCCCATCACACACTCCCGGGGTCAGACACAGAGTGATTATTCCTCGAAACGGTCCCATCAAACACTCCCGGGTGTCAGACACAGAGCGATTATTCCTCTGCACTGTACCATCAAACACTACGTGGGTCAGACAAAGTGATTATTCCTCTACACGGTCCCATCAAACACTCCCGGCGTCAGACACAGAGTGAATCTCCCTCCACACCGTCCCATCACACACTCCCGTTTTCAGACACAGAGTGATTATTTTTCTCCACGGTCCCATCAAACACTCCCGGGGTCAGACACAGAGTGATTATTGCTCTACACGGTCCCATCTCACACTCCCGGGTTCAGACAGAGAGTGAATGTTCCTCTACACCGCCCATCACACACTCCCTGGGTCAGACACAGAGTGAATCTCCCTCCACACCGTCCCGTCACACACTCCCGTGGTCAGACACAGAGTGATTATTCCTCTACACGGTCCCATCAAACACTCCCGGGCTCAGACACAGAGTGAATCTCACTCCACACTGTCCCATCACACACTCCCGTGGTCAGACACAGTGTGATTATTCCTCTACACGGTCCCATCAAACATTCCCGGGGTCAGACATAGACTGAATCTCCCTCCACACCGTCCCATCACACACTCCCGTGATCAGACACAGAGTGATTAATCCTCTACACCGACGCATCACACACTCCCGTGGTAAAACACAGAGTGATTATTCCTCTACACGGTTCCATCGAACACTCCCGGGGTCAGTATCAGCGTGAATCTACCTCCACACCGTCCCATCACACACTCCCGGGGTCAGACACAGAGTGATTATTGATCTACACGGTCGCATCAAACACTCCCGGGGTCAGACACAGAGTGAATTTCCGTCCACACCGTCCCATCACACACTCCCGGGGTCAGACACAGATTGATTATTCCTCGACACCGTCCCATCAAACACTCCCGGGTGTCAGACACAGAGCGATTATTCCTCTGCACTGTACCATCAAACTCTACGTGGGTCAGACACAGTGATTATTCCTCTACACGGTCCCATCAAACACTCCCGGTATCAGACACAGAGTGATCTCCCTCCACGCCGTCCCATCAAACACTCCCGGGGTCAGACACAGAATGAATTTATATCCACACCGTGCCATCATACACTCCCGGGATCAGACACAGAATGAATTTATATCCACACCGTGCCAGCATACACTCCCGGGGTCAGACACAGAGTGATTATTCCTCTACACGGTCCCATCACACACTTCCGGGGTCAGACACAGAGTGAATCTCCCTCCACACGGTCCAATCAAACACTCCCGTGGTCAGACGCAGCGTGAATTTCAATCCACACCGTCCCATTACACACTCCCGGGGTCAGACACAGAGAGATTATTCCTCTACACGGTACCATCAAACACTCCCGGGGTCAGACACAGAGAGATTATTCCTCTACACCGCCCATCACACTCTCCCGGGGTCAGACACAGACTGAATCTCCCTCCACACCGTCCCATCACACACTCCCGTGGTCAGACACAGTGTGATTATTCCTCTACACGGTCCCATCAAACAGTCCCGGGGTCAGACATAGACTGAATCTCCCTCCCCACCGTCCCATCACACACTCCCGTGGTCAGACACAGTGTGATTTATCCTCTACACCGACGCATCACACACTCCTGTTTTCAAACACAGAGTGATTATTCCTCTTCACGGTTCCATCAAACACTCCCGGGGTCAGACACAGAGTGATTATTGATCTAGACGGTCCCATCAAACACTCCCGGGGTCAGACACAGAGAGATTATTCCTCTACCTGGTCCCATCAAACACTCCCGGGGTCAGCCACAGAGAGATTATTCCTCTACACGGCCCATCACACTCTCCCGGGGTCAGACACAGAGTGAATCTCCCTCCACACCGTCCCATCACACACTCCCTTGGTCAGACACAGATTGACTGTTCCTCTACACGGTCCAATCAAACACTCCCGGGGTCAAACACAGAGTGAATCACCCTCCACACCGTCCCATCACACACTACCGTTTGTCAGACACAGTGTGATTATTCCTCTACACGGTCCCATCAAACACTCCCGGGGTCAGACACAGACTGAATCTCCATCCACACCGTCCCATCACACACTCGTGTGGTCAAACACAGAGTGATTATTCCTCTACATGGTTCCATCAAACACTCCCGGTGTCAGACACAGGGTGAATCTCCCTCCACACCGTCCCATCACACACTCCCGTTTTCAGACACAGAGTGATTATTCTTCTCCACGGTCCCATCAAACAGTCCCGGGGTCAGACACAGAGTGATTATTGCTCTACACGGTCCCATCTCACACTCCCGGGCTCAAACAGAGAGTGAATGTTCCTCAACACCGCCCATCACACACTCCCTGGGTTCGACACAGAGTGAATCTCCCTGCAAATCGTCCCATCACACACTCCCGGGGTAAGACACAGACTGAATCTCCCTCCACACAGTACCAACACACTCTCCCGGGTCAGACACCGACTGATTATTCCTCTACACGGTCCCATCACACACTCCCGGGGTCAGACACAGAGTGATAATTCCTCTTCACGGTCCAATCAAACACTCCCGGGGTCAGACGCAGAGTGATTATTCCTCTACACCGCCCATCACACTCTCCCGGGGTCAGACACAGAGTGAATCTCCCTCCACACCGTCCCGTCACACACTCCCGTGATCAGACACAGAGCGATTATTCCTCTACACGGTCCCATCAAACACTCCCGGGGTCAGACACAGAGTGAATCTCACTCCACACTGTCCCATCACACACTCCCGTGGTCAGACACAGTGTGATTATTCCTCTACACGGTCCCATCAAACACTCCCGGGGTCAGACATAGACTGAATCTCCCTCCACACCGTCCCATCACACACTCCCGTGATCAAACACAGAGTGATTAATCCTCTACACCGACGCATCACACACTCCCGTGGTCAAACACAGAGTGATTATTCCTCTACACGGTTCCATCGAACACTCCCTGGGTCAGAATCAGGTTGAATCTCCCTCCACACCGTCCCATCACACACTCCCGGGGTCAGACACAGAGTGATTATTGATCTACACGGTCGCATCAAACACTCCCGGGGTCAGAAAGAGAGTGAATCCCCGTCCACACCGTCCCATCACACACTCCCGGGGTCAGACACAGAGTGATTATTCCTCGAAACGGTCCCATCAAACACTCCCGGGTGTCAGACACAGAGCGATTATTCCTCTGCACTGTACCATCAAACACTACGTGGTTCAGACACAGTGATTATTCCTCTACACGGTCCCATCAAACACTCCCGGTATCAGACACAGAGTGAATCTCCCTCCACACCGTCCCATCACACACTCCCGTTTTCAGACACAGAGTGATTATTTTTCTCCACGGTCCCATCAAACACTCCCGGGGTCAGACACAGAGTGATTATTGCTCTACACGGTCCCATCTCACACTCCCGGGTTCAGACAGAGAGTGAATGTTCCTCTACACCGCCCATCACACACTCCCTGGGTCAGACACAGAGTGAATCTCCCTGCAAATCGTCCCATCACACACTCCCGGGGTAAGACACAGACTGAATCTCCCTCCACACCGTACCAACACACTCTCCCGGGTCAGACACAGACTGATTATTCCTCTACACGGTCCCATCACACACTCCCGGGGTCAGACACAGAGTGATTATTCCTCTTCACGGTCCAATCAAACACTCCCGGGGTCAGCCGCAGAGTGATTATTCCTCTACACCGCCCATTACACTCTCCCGGGGTCAGACACAGAGTGAATCTCCCTCCACACCGTCCCGTCACACACTCCCGCGGTCAGACACAGATTGATTATTCCTCTACACGGTCCCATCAAACACTCCCGGGGTCAGACACAGAGTGAATCTCACTCCACACTGTCCCATCACACACTCCCGTGGTCAGACACAGTGTGATTATTCCTCTACACAGTCCCATCAAACACTCCCGGGGTCAGACATAGACTGAATCTCCCTCCACACCGTCCCATCACACACTCCCGTGATCAGACACAGAGTGATTAATCCTCTACACCGACGCATCACACACTCCCGTGGTCAAACACAGAGTGATTATTCCTCTACACGGTTCCATCGAACACTCCCGGGGTCAGAATCAGGGTGAATCTACCTCCACACCGTCCCATCACACACTCCCGGGGTCAGACACAGAGTGATTATTGATCTACACGGTCGCATCAAACACTCCCGGGGTCAGACACAGAGTGAATCTCCGTCCACACCGTCCCATCACACACTCCCGGGGTCAGACACAGAGTGATTATTCCTCGACACCGTCCCATCAAACACTCCCGGGTGTCAGACACAGAGCGATTATTCCTCTGCACTGTACCATCAAACACTACGTGGGTCAGACACAGTGATTATTCCTCTACACGGTCCCATCAAACACTCCCTGTATCAGACACAGAGTGAATCTCCCTCCACGCCGTCCCATCAAACACTCCCGGGGTCAGACACAGAATGAATTTATATCCACACCGTGCCATCATACACTCCCGGGATCAGACACAGAATGAATTTATATCCACACCGTGCCAGCATACACTCCCGGGGTCAGACACAGAGTGATTATTCCTCTACACGGTCCCATCACACACTTCCGGGGTCAGACACAGAGTGAATCTCCCTCCACACGGTCCAATCAAACACTCCCGTGGTCAGACGCAGAGTGAATTTCAATCCTCACCGTCCCATCACACACTC
The DNA here is from genome assembly GCF_030144855.1 of Hypanus sabinus. Taxonomy (NCBI): domain Eukaryota; kingdom Metazoa; phylum Chordata; class Chondrichthyes; order Myliobatiformes; family Dasyatidae; genus Hypanus; species Hypanus sabinus. Next base: position 328,800 of record NW_026779742.1, read on the forward strand.
CCGGGGTCAGACACAGAGAGAATATTCCTCTATATGGTCCCATCAAACACTCCCGTTGTCAGACACAGAGCGAATCTCAATCCTCACCGTCCCATCACACACTCCCGGGGTCAGACACAGAGAGATTATTCCTCTACACCGCCCATCACACTCTCCCGGGGTCAGACACAGACTGAATCTCCCACCCCACCGTCCCATCACACACTCCCGTGGTCAGACACAGAGTGATTTATCCTCTACACCGACGCATCACACACTCCTGTTTTCAAACACAGAGTGATTATTCCTCATCACGGTTCCATCAAACACTCCCGGGGTCAGACACAGAGTGTTTATTGATCTAGACGGTCCCATCAAACACTCCCGGGGTCAGACACAGAGAGATTATTACTCTACCTGGTCCATAAAACACTCCCGGGGTCAGCCACAGAGAGATTATTCCTCTACACGGCCCATCACACTCTCCCGGGGTCAGACACAGAGTGAATCTCCCTCCACACCGTCCCATCACACACTCCCGTGGTCAGACACAGAGTGACTTTTCCTCTACACGGTCCAATCAAACACTCCCGGGGTCAAATATAGAGTGAATCACCCTCCACACCGTCCCATCACACACTACCGTGGTCAGACACAGTGTGATTATTCCTCTACACGGTCCCATCAAACACTCCCGGGGTCAGACACAGACTGAATCTCCATCCACACCGTCCCATCACACACTCGTGTGGTCAAACACAGAGTGATTATTCCTCTACATGGTTCCATCAAACACTCCCGGTGTCAGACACAGGGTGAATCTCCCTCCACACCGTCCCATCACACACTCCCGTTTTCAGACACAGAGTGATTATTCTTCTCCACGGTCCCATCAAACAGTCCCGGGGTCAGACACAGAGTGATTATTTCTCTACACGGTCACATCTCACACTCCCGGGCTCAGACAGAGAGTGAATGTTCCTCAACACCGCCCATCACACACTCCCTGGGTTCGACACAGAGTGAATCTCCCTGCAAATCGTCCCATCACACACTCCCGGGGTAAGACACAGACTGAATCTCCCTCCACACCGTACCAACACACTCTCCCGGGTCAGACGCAGAGTGATTATTCCTCTACACCGCCCATCACACTCTCCCGGGGTCAGACACAGAGTGAATCTCCCTCCACACCGTCCCGTCACACACTCCCGTGATCAGACACAGAGCGATTATTCCTCTACACGGTCCCATCAAACACTCCCGGGGTCAGACACAGAGTGAATCTCACTCCACACTGTCCCATCACACACTCCCGTGGTCATTCACAGTGTGATTATTCCTCTACACTGTCCCATCAAACACTCCCGGGTGTCAGACACAGAGCGATTATTCCTCTGCACTGTACCATCAAACACTACGTGGGTCAGACACAGTGATTATTCCTCTACACGGTCCCAGCAAACACTCCCGGTGTCAGACACAGAGTGATTATTCCTCTACACGGTACCATCAAACACTCCCGGGTTCAGACACAGAGTGATTATTCCTCGACACGGTCCCATCAAACACTCCCGGGTGTCAGACACAGAGCGCATTATTCCTCTGCTCTGTACCATCAAACACTACGTGGGTCAGACACAGTGATTATTCCTCTACACGGTCCCATCAAACACTCCCGGGGTCAGACACAGAGTGAATCTCCCTCCACGCCGTCCCATCTCTCACTCCCGGGGTCAGACACAGAGCGATTATTCCTCTACACTGTACCATCAAACACTACGTGGGTCAGACACAGTGATTATTCCTCTACACGGTCCCATCAAACACTCCCGGGGTCAGACACAGAATGAATTTATATCCACACCGTGCCATCATACACTCCCGGGGTCAGACACAGAGTGATTATTCCTCTACACGGTCCCAACACACACTTCCGGGGTCAGACACAGAGTGAATCTCAATCCACACCGTCCCATCACACACTCCCGGGGTCAGACACAGAGAGAATATTCCTCTACACGGTCCCATCAAACACTCCCGGGGTCAGACACAGAGAGAATATTCCTCTACACGGTACCATCAAACACTCCCAGGGTCAGACACAGAGTGATTATTCCTCTACACGGTCCCATCAAACGCTCCCGGGGGTTACACACAGAGTTATTATTCCTCTACACGTTCCCATCAAACACTCCGGGGGTAAGACACAGAGTGATTATTCCTCTACAATTCCCATCAAACACTCCCGGGGTCAGACACAGAGTGAATCACAATCCTCACAGTCCCATCACACACACCCGTGGTCAGACATAGAGAGATTATTCCTCTACACGGTACCATTAAACAATCCCAGGGTCAGACACAGAGTGATTATTCCTCTACACGGTCCCATCAAACACTCCCGTGTTTCAGACACAGAGTGATTATTCCTGTACACGGTCCCATCAAACACTCCGGGGGTAAGACACAGAGTGATTATTCCTCTACAAGGTCCCATCAACCACTCCCGGGGTCAGACACAGAGTGAATCTCAATCCACACCGTCCCATCACACACTCCCGGGGTCCGACACGGAGATATTATTCCTCTACACGGTACCATCAAACACTCCCGGGGTCAGACACAGAGAGATTATTCCTCTACACCGCCCATCACAATCTCCCGGGGTCAGACACAGAGTGAATCTCCCTCCACACCGTCCCATCACACACTCCCGAGGTCAGAGACAGAGAGATTATTCCTCTACACGGTCCCATCAAACACTCCCGGGGTCAGCCACAGAGTCATTGTTCCTCTACACGGTCACATCAAACTCTTCCAGGGTCAGACACAGAGTGATTATTCCTCTACACGGTCCCATCAAACACTCCCGGGGTCAGACACAGTGAATCTCACTCCACACTGTCCCATCTCACACTCCCGGGCTCAGACAGAGAGTGAATGTTCCTCAACACCGCCCATCACACACTCCCTGGGTTCGACACAGAGTGAATCTCCATGCAAATCGTCCCATCACACACTCCCGGGGTAAGACACAGACTGAATCTCCCTCCACACCGTACCAACACACTCTCCCGGGTCAGACACAGACTGATTATTCCTCTACACGGTCCCATCACACACTCCCGGGTTCAGACACAGAGTGATAATTCCTCTTCACGGTCCCATCAAACACTCCCGGGGTCAGACACAGAGTGAATCTCACTCCACACTGTCCCATCACACACTCCCAAGGTCATTCACAGTGTGATTATTCCTCTACACGGTCCGATCAAACACTCCCGGGGTTAGACATAGACTGAATCTCCCTCCACACCGTCCTATCACACACTCCCGTGATCAGACACAGAGTGATTAATCCTCTACACCGACGCATCACACATTCCCGTGGTCAAACACAGAGTGATTATTCCTCTACACGGTTCCATCGAACACTCCCGGGGTCAGAATCAGGGTGAATCTCCCTCCACACCGTCCCATCACACACTCCCGGGGTCAGACACAGAGTGATTATTGATCTACACGGTCGCATCAAACACTCCCGGGGTCAGACACAGAGTGAATCTCCGTCCACACCGTCCCATCACACTCTCCCGGGGTCAGACACAGAGTGATTATTCCTCGACACGGTCCCATCAAACACTCCCGGGTGTCAGACACAGAGCGATTATTGCTCTGCACTGTACCATCAAACACTACGTGGGTCAGACACAGTGATTATTCCTCTACACGGTCCCATCAAACACTCACGATGTCAGACACAGAGTGAATCTCCCTCCACGCCGTCCCAGCACTCACTCCCGGGGTCAGACACAGAGTGATTATTCCTCTACACGGTCCAATCAAACACTCCCGTGGTCAGACGCAGAGTGAATCTCAATCCACACCGTCCCATCACACACTCCCGGGGTTCAGACACAGAGAGAATATTCCTCTACAGGGTCTCATCAAACACTCCCGGGGTCAGACACAGAGTGAATCTTAATCCTCACCGTCCCATCACACACTCCCGGTGTCAGACACAGAGAGATTATTCCTCTACACGGTACCATCAAACACTCCCGGGGTCAGACACAGAGTGATTATTCCTCGACACGGTCCCATCAAACACTCCCGGGTGTCAGACACAGAGCGATTATTCCTCTGCACTGTACCATCAAACACTACGAGGGTCAGACACAGTGATTATTCCTCTACACGGTCCCATCAAACACTCCCGGGGTCAGACACAGCGTGAATCTCCCTCCACGCCGTCCCATCACTCACTCCCGGGGTCAGACACAGAGCGATTATTCCTCTGCACTGTACCATCAAACACTACGTGGGTCAGACACAGTGATTATTCCTCTACACGGTCCCATCAAACACTCCCGTGGTCAGACCCAGAGTGAATCTCAATCCACACCGTCCCATCACACACTCCCGGGGTCAGACACAGAGAGAATATTCCTCTACACGGTCCCATCAAACACTCCCGGGGTCAGACACAAAGTGAATCTCAATCCTCACCGTCCCGTCACACACACACGGGGTCAGACACAGAGAGATTATTCCTCTAGACGGTACCATCAAACACTCCCGGGGTCAGACACAGAGTGATTATTCCTCTACACGGTCCCATCAAACGCTCCCGGGGGTCACACACAGAGTTATTATTCCTCTACAAGGTCCCATCAAACACTCCCGGGGTCAGACACAGAGTGAATCTCAATCCACACCGTCCCATCACACACTCCCGGGGTCAGACACGGAGATATTATTCCTCTACACGGTACCATCAAACACTCCCGGGTTCAGACACAGAGATATTATTCCTCTAGACGGTCCCATCAAACACTCCGGGGGTCAGGCACAGAGTGAATCTCAATCCTCGCCGTCCCGTCACTCAATCCCGGGGTCAGATACAGAGAGATTATTCCTCTACACGGTCCCATCAAACACTCCCGGGGTCAGACACAGAGTCATTGTTCCTCTACACGGTCACATCAAACTCTTCCAGGGTCAGACACAGAGTGATTATTCCTCTACACGGTACCATCACACACTCCCCGTGTCAGACTCAGTGTGAATCTCCTTCCACACCGTCCCATCACACTCTCCCGGGGTAAGACACAGAGTGATTATTCCTCTACACGGTCCCATCAAACACTCCCGGGGTCAGACACAGAGTGAATCTCCCTCCACGCCGTCCCATCACACTCTCCCGGGGTAAGACACAGAGTGATTATTCCTCTACACGGTCCCATCACACACTCCCGGGTTCAGACACAGAGTGATAATTCCTCTTCACGGTCCCATCAAACACTCCCGGGGTCAGACACAGAGTGAATCTCACTCCACACTGTCCCATCACACACTCCCAAGGTCATTCACAGTGTGATTATTCCTCTACACGGTCCGATCAAACACTCCCGGGGTTAGACATAGACTGTATCTCCCTCCACACCGTCCTATCACACACTCCCGTGATCAGACACAGAGTGATTAATCCTCTACACCGACGCATCACACACTCCCGTGGTCAAACACAGAGTGATTATTCCTCTACACGGTTCCATCGAACACTCCCGGGGTCAGAATCAGGGTGAATCTACCTCCACACCGTCCCATCACACACTCCCGGGGTCAGACACAGAGTGATTATTGATCTACACGGTCGCATCAAACACTCCCGGGGTCAGACACAGAGTGAATCTCCGTCCACACCGTCCCATCACACACTCCCGGGGTCAGACACAGAGTGATTATTCCTCGACACCGTCCCATCAAACACTCCCGGGTGTCAGACACAGAGCGATTATTCCTCTGCACTGTACCATCAAACACTACGTGGGTCAGACACAGTGATTATTCCTCTACACGGTCCCATCAAACACTCCCTGTATCAGACACAGAGTGAATCTCCCTCCACGCCGTCCCATCAAACACTCCCGGGGTCAGACACAGAATGAATTTATATCCACACCGTGCCATCATACACTCCCGGGATCAGACACAGAATGAATTTATATCCACACCGTGCCAGCATACACTCCCGGGGTCAGACACAGAGTGATTATTCCTCTACACGGTCCCATCACACACTTCCGGGGTCAGACACAGAGTGAATCTCCCTCCACACGGTCCAATCAAACACTCCCGTGGTCAGACGCAGAGTGAATTTCAATCCTCACCGTCCCATCACACACTCCCGGGGTCAGACACAGAGAGAATATTCCTCTATATGGTCCCATCAAACACTCCCGTTGTCAGACACAGAGCGAATCTCAATCCTCACCGTCCCATCACACACTCCCGGGGTCAGACACAGAGAGATTATTCCTCTACACCGCCCATCACACTCTCCCGGGGTCAGACACAGACTGAATCTCCCACCCCACCGTCCCATCACACACTCCCGTGGTCAGACACAGAGTGATTTATCCTCTACACCGACGCATCACACACTCCTGTTTTCAAACACAGAGTGATTATTCCTCATCACGGTTCCATCAAACACTCCCGGGGTCAGACACAGAGTGTTTATTGATCTAGACGGTCCCATCAAACACTCCCGGGGTCAGACACAGAGAGATTATTCCTCTACCTGGTCCATAAAACACTCCCGGGGTCAGCCACAGAGAGATTATTCCTCTACACGGCCCATCACACTCTCCCGGGGTCAGACACAGAGTGAATCTCCCTCCACACCGTCCCATCACACACTCCCGTGGTCAGACACAGAGTGACTTTTCCTCTACACGGTCCAATCAAACACTCCCGGGGTCAAATACAGAGTGAATCACCCTCCACACCGTCCCATCACACACTACCGTGGTCAGACACAGTGTGATTATTCCTCTACACGGTCCCATCAAACACTCCCGGGGTCAGACACAGACTGAATCTCCATCCACACCGTCCCATCACACACTCGTGTGGTCAAACACAGAGTGATTATTCCTCTACATGGTTCCATCAAACACTCCCGGTGTCAGACACAGGGTGAATCTCCCTCCACACCGTCCCATCACACACTCCCGTTTTCAGACACAGAGTGATTATTCTTCTCCACGGTCCCATCAAACAGTCCCGGGGTCAGACACAGAGTGATTATTTCTCTACACGGTCACATCTCACACTCCCGGGCTCAGACAGAGAGTGAATGTTCCTCAACACCGCCCATCACACACTCCCTGGGTTCGAGACAGAGTGAATCTCCCTGCAAATCGTCCCATCACACACTCCCGGGGTAAGACACAGACTGAATCTCCCTCCACACCGTACCAACACACTCTCCCGGGTCAGACGCAGAGTGATTATTCCTCTACACCGCCCATCACACTCTCCCGGGGTCAGACACAGAGTGAATCTCCCTCCACACCGTCCCGTCACACACTCCCGTGATCAGACACAGAGCGATTATTCCTCTACACGGTCCCATCAAACACTCCCGGGGTCAGACACAGAGTGAATCTCACTCCACACTGTCCCATCACACACTCCCGTGGTCATTCACAGTGTGATTATTCCTCTACACTGTCCCATCAAACACTCCCGGGTGTCAGACACAGAGCGATTATTCCTCTGCACTGTACCATCAAACACTACGTGGGTCAGACACAGTGATTATTCCTCTACACGGTCCCAGCAAACACTCCCGGTGTCAGACACAGAGTGATTATTCCTCTACACGGTACCATCAAACACTCCCGGGTTCAGACACAGAGTGATTATTCCTCGACACGGTCCCATCAAACACTCCCGGGTGTCAGACACAGAGCGCATTATTCCTCTGCTCTGTACCATCAAACACTACGTGGGTCAGACACAGTGATTATTCCTCTACACGGTCCCATCAAACACTCCCGGGGTCAGACACAGAGTGAATCTCCCTCCACGCCGTCCCATCTCTCACTCCCGGGGTCAGACACAGAGCGATTATTCCTCTACACTGTACCATCAAACACTACGTGGGTCAGACACAGTGATTATTCCTCTACACGGTCCCATCAAACACTCCCGGGGTCAGACACAGAATGAATTTATATCCACACCGTGCCATCATACACTCCCGGGGTCAGACACAGAGTGATTATTCCTCTACACGGTCCCAACACACACTTCCGGGGTCAGACACAGAGTGAATCTCAATCCACACCGTCCCATCACACACTCCCGGGGTCAGACACAGAGAGAATATTCCTCTACACGGTCCCATCAAACACTCCCGGGGTCAGACACAGAGAGAATATTCCTCTACACGGTACCATCAAACACTCCCAGGGTCAGACACAGAGTGATTATTCCTCTACACGGTCCCATCAAACGCTCCCGGGGGTTACACACAGAGTTATTATTCCTCTACACGTTCCCATCAAACACTCCGGGGGTAAGACACAGAGTGATTATTCCTCTACAATTCCCATCAAACACTCCCGGGGTCAGACACAGAGTGAATCACAATCCTCACAGTCCCATCACACACACCCGTGGTCAGACATAGAGAGATTATTCCTCTACACGGTACCATTAAACAATCCCAGGGTCAGACACAGAGTGATTATTCCTCTACACGGTCCCATCAAACACTCCCGTGTTTCAGACACAGAGTGATTATTCCTGTACACGGTCCCATCAAACACTCCGGGGGTAAGACACAGAGTGATTATTCCTCTACAAGGTCCCATCAACCACTCCCGGGGTCAGACACAGAGTGAATCTCAATCCACACCGTCCCATCACACACTCCCGGGGTCCGACACGGAGATATTATTCCTCTACACGGTACCATCAAACACTCCCGGGGTCAGACACAGAGAGATTATTCCTCTACACCGCCCATCACAATCTCCCGGGGTCAGACACAGAGTGAATCTCCCTCCACACCGTCCCATCACACACTCCCGAGGTCAGAGACAGAGAGATTATTCCTCTACACGGTCCCATCAAACACTCCCGGGGTCAGCCACAGAGTCATTGTTCCTCTACACGGTCACATCAAACTCTTCCAGGGTCAGACACAGAGTGATTATTCCTCTACACGGTCCCATCAAACACTCCCGGGGTCAGACACAGTGAATCTCACTCCACACTGTCCCATCTCACACTCCCGGGCTCAGACAGAGAGTGAATGTTCCTCAACACCGCCCATCACACACTCCCTGGGTTCGACACAGAGTGAATCTCCCTGCAAATCGTCCCATCACACACTCCCGGGGTAAGACACAGACTGAATCTCCCTCCACACCGTACCAACACACTCTCCCGGGTCAGACACAGACTGATTATTCCTCTACACGGTCCCATCACACACTCCCGGGTTCAGACACAGAGTGATAATTCCTCTTCACGGTCCCATCAAACACTCCCGGGGTCAGACACAGAGTGAATCTCACTCCACACTGTCCCATCACACACTCCCAAGGTCATTCACAGTGTGATTATTCCTCTACACGGTCCGATCAAACACTCCCGGGGTTAGACATAGACTGAATCTCCCTCCACACCGTCCTATCACACACTCCCGTGATCAGACACAGAGTGATTAATCCTCTACACCGACGCATCACACATTCCCGTGGTCAAACACAGAGTGATTATTCCTCTACACGGTTCCATCGAACACTCCCGGGGTCAGAATCAGGGTGAATCTCCCTCCACACCGTCCCATCACACACTCCCGGGGTCAGACACAGAGTGATTATTGATCTACACGGTCGCATCAAACACTCCCGGGGTCAGACACAGAGTGAATCTCCGTCCACACCGTCCCATCACACTCTCCCGGGGTCAGACACAGAGTGATTATTCCTCGACACGGTCCCATCAAACACTCCCGGGTGTCAGACACAGAGCGATTATTGCTCTGCACTGTACCATCAAACACTACGTGGGTCAGACACAGTGATTATTCCTCTACACGGTCCCATCAAACACTCACGATGTCAGACACAGAGTGAATCTCCCTCCACGCCGTCCCAGCACTCACTCCCGGGGTCAGACACAGAGTGATTATTCCTCTACACGGTCCAATCAAACACTCCCGTGGTCAGACGCAGAGTGAATCTCAATCCACACCGTCCCATCACACACTCCCGGGGTTCAGACACAGAGAGAATATTCCTCTACAGGGTCTCATCAAACACTCCCGGGGTCAGACACAGAGTGAATCTTAATCCTCACCGTCCCATCACACACTCCCGGTGTCAGACACAGAGAGATTATTCCTCTACACGGTACCATCAAACACTCCCGGGGTCAGACACAGAGTGATTATTCCTCGACACGGTCCCATCAAACACTCCCGGGTGTCAGACACAGAGCGATTATTCCTCTGCACTGTACCATCAAACACTACGAGGGTCAGACACAGTGATTATTCCTCTACACGGTCCCATCAAACACTCCCGGGGTCAGACACAGCGTGAATCTCCCTCCACGCCGTCCCATCACTCACTCCCGTGGTCAGACCCAGAGTGAATCTCAATCCACACCGTCCCATCACACACTCCCGGGGTCAGACACAGAGAGAATATTCCTCTACACGGTCCCATCAAACACTCCCGGGGTCAGACACAAAGTGAATCTCAATCCTCACCGTCCCGTCACACACACACGGGGTCAGACACAGAGAGATTATTCCTCTAGACGGTACCATCAAACACTCCCGGGGTCAGACACAGTGATTATTCCTCTACACGGTCCCATCAAAAGCTCCCGGGGGTCACACACAGAGTTATTATTCCTCTACACGGTCCCATCAAACACTCCGGGGGTAAGACACAGAGTGATTATTCCTCTACAAGGTCCCATCAAACACTCCCGGGGTCAGACACAGAGTGAATCTCAATCCACACCGTCCCATCACACACTCCCGGGGTCAGACACGGAGATATTATTCCTCTACACGGTACCATCAAACACTCCCGGGTTCAGACACAGAGATATTATTCCTCTACACGGTCCCATCAAACACTCCGGGGGTCAGGCACAGAGTGAATCTCAATCCTCGCCGTCCCGTCACTCAATCCCGGGGTCAGATACAGAGAGATTATTCCTCTACACGGTCCCATCAAACACTCCCGGGGTCAGACACAGAGTCATTGTTCCTCTACACGGTCACATCAAACTCTTCCAGGGTCAGACACAGAGTGATTATTCCTCTACACGGTACCATCACACACTCCCCGTGTCAGACACAGTGTGAATCTCCTTCCACACCGTCCCATCACACTCTCCCGGGGTAAGACACAGAGTGATTATTCCTCTACACGGTCCCATCAAACACTCCCGGGGTCAGACACAGAGTGAATCTCCCTCCACGCCGTCCCATCACACACTCCCGGGGTCAGACAGAGTGATTATTCCTCTACACGGTCCCAGCAAACACTCCCGGGGTCAGACACAGTGAATCTCCATCCACATCGTCCCGTCACAAACTCCCGGGGACAGACACAGAGTGATTATTCCTCTACACCGCCAATCACACTCTCCCGGGGTCAGACACAGAGTGAATCTCCCTCCACACGGTCCCATCACACACTCCCTGGGTCATACACAGAGGGATTATTCCTCAACACGGTCCCATCAAACACTGCCGGGGTCAGACACAGAGTGAATCTCCCTACACACAGTCCCATCACACACTCCCGGGGTCAGACACAGTGTGATTATTCCTCTACACGGTCCCATCAAACACTCCCGGGGTCAGACATAGACTGAATCTCCCTCCACACCGTCCCAACACACACTCCCGGGGTCAGACAGAGTGATTATTCCTCTACACGGTCCCAGCAAACACTCCCGGGGTCAGACACAGAGTGAATCTCCATCCACACCGTCCCGTCACAAACTCCCGGGGACAGACACAGAGTGATTATTCCTCTACACCGCCCATCACACTCTCCCGGGGTCAGACACAGAGTGAATCTCCCTCCACACTGTCCCATCACACACTCCCTGGGTCAGCCGCAGAGTGATTATTCCTCTACACCGCCCATCACACTCTCCCGGGGACAGACACAGAGTGAATCTCCCTCCACACCGTCCCGTCACACACTCCCGTGGTCAGACACAGAGTGATTATTCCTCTACACGGTCCCATCAAACACTCCCGGGGTCAGACACAGAGTGAATCTCACTCCACACTGTCCCATCACACACTCCCGTGGTCAGACACAGTGTGATTATTCCTCTACACGGTCCCATCAAACACTCCCGGGGTCAGACATAGACTGAATCTCCCTCCACACCGTCCCAACACACACTCCCGGGGTCAGACAGAGTGATTATTTCTCTACACGGTCCCAGCAAACACTCCCGGGTTCAGACACAGAGTGAATCTCCATTCACACCGTCCCGTCACAAACTCCCGGGGACAGACACAGAGTGATTATTCCTCTACACCGCCCATCACACTCTCCCGGGGTCAGACACAGAGTGAATCTCCCTCCACACGGTCCCATCACACACTCCCTGGGTCATACACAGAGGGATTATTCCTCAACACGGTCCCATCAAACACTGCCGGGGTCAGACACAGAGTGAATCTCCCTCCACACCGTCCCATCACACACTCCCGGGGTCAGACACAGGGTGATTATTCCTCTACACGGTCCCATCAAACACTTCCGGCGTCAGACACAAAGTGAATCTCACTCCACACCGTCCCATCACACACTCCCGTTTTCAGACACAGAGTGATTATTCTTCTCCACGGTCCCATCAAACACTCCCCGGGTCAGACACAGAGTGATTATTGCTCTACACGGTCCCATCTCACACTCCCGGGTTCAGACAGAGAGTGAATGTTCCTCTACACCGCCCATCACACACTCCCTGGGTCAGACACAGAGTGAATCTCCCTGCAAATCGTCCCATCACACACTCCCGGGGTAAGACACAGACTGAATCTCCCTCCACACCGTACCAACACACTCTCCCGGGTCAGACACAGACTGATTATTCCTCTACACGGTCCCATCACACACTCCCGGGGTCAGACACAGAGTGATTATTCCTCTTCACGGTCCAATCAAACACTCCCGGGGTCAGCCGCAGAGTGATTATTTCTCTACAGCGCCCATTACACTCTCCCGCGGTCAGACACAGAGTGAATCTCCCTCCACACCGTCCCGTCACACAATCCCGTGGTTAGACACAGAGTGATTATTCCTCTACACGGTCCCATCAAACACTCCCGGGGTCAGACACAGAGAGAATCTCACTCCACACTGTCCCATCACACACTCCCGTGGTCAGACACAGTGTGATTATTCCTCTACACGGTCCCATCAAACACTCCCGGGGTCAGACATAGACTGAATCTCCCTCCACACCGTCCCATCACACACTCCCGTGATCAGACCCAGAGTGATTAATCCTCTACACCGACGCATCACACACTCCCGTGGTCAGACACAGAGTGATTATTGATCTACACGGTCGCATCAAACACTCCCGGGGTCAGACACAGAGTGAATCACCGTCCACACCATCCCATCAAACACTACGTGGGTCAGACACAGTAATTATTCCTCTACACGGTACCATCAAACACTCCCGGGGTCAGACACAGAATGAATTTATATCCACACCGTGCCATCATACACTCCCGGGGTCAGACACAGAATGAATTTATATCCACACCGTGCCATCATACACTCCCGGGGTCAGACACAGAGTGATTATTCCTCTACACACTCCCATCACACACTTCCGGGGTCAGACACAGAGTGAATCTCCCTCCACACGGTCCAATCAAACACTCCCGTGGTCAGACGCAGAGTGAATCTCAATCCACACCGTCCCATCACACACTCCCGGGGTCAGACACAGAGAGAATATTCCTCTACATGGTCCCATCAAACACTCCCGGGGTCAGACACAGAGTGAATCTCAATCCTCACCGTCCCATCACACACTCCCGGGGTCAGACACAGAGAGATTATTCCTCTACACGGTACCATCAAACACTCCCAGGGTCAGACACAGAGAGATTATTCCTCTACACCGCCCAACACACTCTCCCGGGGTCAGACACAGAGTGAATCTCCCTCCACACCGTCCCATCACACACTCCCGAGGTCAGAGACAGAGAGATTATTCCTCTACACGGTCCCATCAAACACTCCCGGGGTCAGACACAGAGTCATTGTTCCTCTACGCGGTCACATCAAACTCTTCCAGGGTCAGACACAGAGTGATTATTCCTCCTCACGGTACCATCACACACTCCCGGTGTCAGACACAGTGTGAATCTCCTTCCACACCGTCCCATCACACTCTCCCGGGGTAAGACACAGAGTGATTATTCCTCTACACTGTCCCATCAAACACTCCCGGGGTCAGACACAGAGTGAATCTCCCTCCACGCCGTCCCATCACACACTCCCGGGGTCCGACACAGAGTGATTATTTCTCTACAAGGCCCCATCAAACTCTCCCGGGGTCAGACACAGAGTGATTATTCCTCTACACGGTCCCATCAAACGCTCCCGTGTGTCAGACACAGAGTGATTATTCCTCTACACGGACCCATGAAACACTCCCGGGGTCGGACACAGAGTGAATCTCCATCCACACCGTCCCGTCACAAACTCGCGGGGTCAGACACAGAGTGATTATTACTCTACACCGCCCATCACTCACTCCCGGGGTCAGACACAGAGTGAATCTCCCTCCACACGGTCCCATCACTCCCTCCCTGGGTCATACACAGAGGGATTATTCCTCAACACGGTCCCATCAAACACTGCCGGGCTCAGACACAGAGTGAATATTCCTCCACACCGTCCCATCACACACTCCCGGGGTCAGACACAGGGTGATTATTCCTCTACACGGTCCCATCAAACACTCCCGGCGTCAGACACAGAGTGAATCTCCCTCCACACTGTCCCATCACACACTCCCGTTTTCAGACACAGAGTGATTATTCTTCTGCACGGTCCCATCAAACACTCCCGGGGTCAGACACAGAGTGAATCTCCCTCCACACGGTCCCATCACACACTCCCTGGGTCATACACAGAGGGATTATTCCTCAACACGGTCCCATCAAACACTGCCTGGGTCAGACACAGAGTGAATCTCCCTCCACACCGTCCCATCGCACACTCCCGGGGTCAGACACAGGGTGATTATTCCTCTACACGGTCCCATCAAACACTCCCGGCGTCAGACACAGAGTGAATCTCCCTCCACACCGTCCCATCACACACTCCCGTTTTCAGACACAGAGTGATTATTCTTCTCCACGGTCCCATCAAACACTCCCGGGGTCAGACTCAGAGTGATTATTGCTCTACACGGTCCCATCTCACACTCCCGGGTTCAGACAGAGAGTGAATGTTCCTCTACACCGCCCATCACACACTCCCTGGGTCAGACACAGAGTGTATCTCCCTGCAAATCGTCCCATCACACACTCCCGGGGTAAGACACAGACTGAATCTCCCTCCACACCGTACCAACACACTCTCCCGGGTCAGACACAGACTGATTATTCCTCTACACGGTCCCATCACACACTCCCGGGGTCAGACACAGAGTGATTATTCCTCTTCACGGTCCAATCAAACACTCCCGGGGTCAGCCGCAGAGTGATTATTCCTCTACACCGCCCAATACACTCTCCCGCGGTCAGATACAGAGTGAATCTCCCTCCACACCGTCCCGTCACACAATCCCGTGGTCAGACACAGAGTGATTATTCCTCTACACGGTCCCATCAAACACTCCCGGGGTCAGACACAGAGTGAATCTCACTCCACACTGTCCCATCACACACTCCCGTGGTCAGACACAGTGTGATTATTCCTCTACACGGTCCCATCAAACACTCCCGGGGTCAGACATAGACTGAATCTCCCACCACACCGTCCCATCACACACTCCCGTGATCAGACACAGATTGATTAATCCTCTACACCGACGCATCACACACTCCCGTGGTCAAACACAGAGTGATTATTCCTCTACACGGTTCCATCGAACACTCCCGGGGTCCGAATCAGGGTGAATCTCCCTCCACACCGTCCCATCACACACTCCCGGGGTCAGACACAGAGTGATTATTGATCTACACGGTCGCATCAAACACTCCCGGGGTCAGACACAGAGTGAATCTCCGTCCACACCGTCCCATCAAACACTACGTGGGTCAGACACAGTGATTATTCCTCTACACGGTCCCATCAAACACTCCCGGGGTCAGACACAGAGTGATTATTCCTCTACACGGTACCATCAAACACTCCCGGGGTCAGACACAGAATGAATTTATATCCACACCGTGCCATCATACACTCCCTGGGTCAGACACAGAATGAATTTATATCCACACCGTGCCATCATACACTCCCGGGGTCAGACACAGAGTGATTATTCCTCTACACACTCCCATCACACACTTCCGGGGTCAGACACAGAGTGAATCTCCCTCCACACGGTCCAATCAAACACTCCCGTGGTCAGACGCAGAGTGAATCTCAATCCACACCGTCCCATCACACACTCCCTGGGTCAGACACAGAGAGAATACTCCTCTACATGGTCCCATCAAACACTCCCGGGGTCAGACACAGAGTGAATCTCAATCCTCACCGTCCCATCACACACTCCCGGGGTCAGACACAGAGAGATTATTCCTCAACACGGTACCATCAAACACTCCCAGGGTCAGACAGAGAGATTATTCCTCTACACCGCCCAACACACTCTCCCGGGGTCAGACACAGAGTGAATCTCCCTCCACACCGTCCCATCACACACTCCCGAGGTCAGAGACAGAGAGATTATTCCTCTACACGGTCCCATCAAACACTCCCGGGGTCAGACACAGAGTCATTGTTCCTCTACACGGTCACATCAAACTCTTCCAGGGTCAGACACAGAGTGATTATTCCTCTACACGGTACCATCACACACTCCCGGTGTCAGACACAGTGTGAATCTCCTTCCACACCGTCCCATCACACTCTCCCGGGGTAAGACACAGAGTGATTATTCCTCTACACTGTCCCATCAAACACTCCCGGGGTCAGACACAGAGTGAATCTCCCTCCACGCCGTCCCATCACACACTCCCGTGGTCCGACACAGAGTGATTATTCCTCTACAAGGCCCCATCAAACTCTGCCGGGGTCAGACACAGAGTGATTATTCCTCTACACGGTCCCATCAAACGCTCCCGTGTGTCAGACACAGAGTGATTATTCCTCTACACGGACCCATGAAACACTCCCGGGGTCGGACACAGAGCGAATCTCCATCCACACCGTCCCAACACACACTCCCGGGGTCAGACAGAGTGATTATTCCTCTACAATGTCCCAGCAAACACTCCCGGGGTCAGACACAGAGTGAATCTCCATCCACACCGTCCCGTCACAAACTCCCGGGGTCAGACACAGAGTGATTATTACTCTACACCGCCCATCACACACTCCCGGGGTCAGACACAGAGTGAATCTCCCTCCACACGGTCCCATCACTCCCTCCCTGGGTCATACACAGAGGGATTATTCCTCAACACGGTCCCATCAAACACTGCCGGGCTCAGACACAGAGTGAATCTTCCTCCACACCGTCCCATCACACACTCCCGGGGTCAGACACAGGGTGATTATTCCTCTACACGGTCCCATCAAACACTCCCGGCGTCAGACACAGAGTGAATCTCCCTCCACACCGTCCCATCACACTCTCCCGTTTTCAGACACAGAGTGATTATTCTTCTCCACGGTCCCATCAAACACTCCCGGGGTCAGACACAGAGTGATTATTGCTCTACACGGTCCCATCTCACACTCCCGGGTTCAGACAGAGAGTGAATGTTCCTCTACACCGCCCATCACACACTCCCTGGGTCAGACACAGAGTGAATCTCCCTGCAAATCGTCCCATCACACACTCCCGGGGTAAGACACAGACTGAATCTCCCTCCACACCGTACCAACACACTCTCCCGGGTCAGACACAGACTGATTATTCCTCTACACGGTCCCATCACACACTCCCGGGGTCAGACACAGAGTGATTATTCCACTTCACGGTCCAATCAAACACTCCCGGGGTCAGCCGCAGAGTGATTATTCCTCTACACCGCCCATCACACTCTCCCGGGGACAGACACAGAGTGAATCACCCTCCACACCGTCCCGTCACACACTCCCGTGGTCAGACACAGTGTGATTATTCCTCTACACGGTCCCATCAAACACTCCCGGGGTCAGACATAGACTGAATCTCCCTCCACACCGTCCCATCACACACTCCCGTGATCAGACACTGAGTGATTAATCCTCTACACCGACGCATCACACACTCCCGTGGTCAAACACAGAGTGATTATTCCTCAACACGGTCCCATCAAACACTGCCGGGCTCAGACACAGAGTGAATCTTCCTCCACACCGTCCCATCACACACTCCCGGGGTCAGACACAGGGTGATTATTCCTCTACACGGTCCCATCAAACACTCCCGGCGTCAGACACAGAGTGAATCTCCCTCCACACCGTCCCATCACACACTCCCGTTTTCAGACACAGAGTGATTATTCTTCTCCACGGTCCCATCAAACACTCCCGGGGTCAGACACAGAGTGATTATTGCTCTACACGGTCCCATCTCACACTCCCGGGTTCAGACAGAGAGTGAATGTTCCTCTACACCGCCCATCACACACTCCCTGGGTCAGACACAGAGTGAATCTCCCTGCAAATCGTCCCATCACACACTCCCGGGGTAAGACACAGACTGAATCTCCCTCCACACCGTACCAACACACTCTCCCGGGTCAGACACAGACTGATTATTCCTCTACACGGTCCCATCACACACTCCCGGGGTCAGACACAGAGTGATTATTCCTCTTCACGGTCCAATCAAACACTCCCGGGGTCAGCCGCAGAGTGATTATTCCTCTACACCGCCCATCACACTCTCCCGGGGACAGACACAGAGTGAATCTCCCTCCACACCGTCCCGTCACACACTCCCGTGGTCAGACACAGTGTGATTATTCCTCTACACGGTCCCATCAAACACTCCCGGGTTCAGACATAGACTGAATCTCCCTCCACACCGTCCCATCACACACTCCCGTGATCAGACACAGAGTGATTAATCCTCTACACCGACGCATCACACACTCCCGTGGTCAAACACAGAGTGATTATTCCTCTACACGGTTCCATCGAACACTCCCGGGGTCAGAATCAGGGTGAATCTCCCTCCACACGGTCCCATCTCACGCTCCCGGGGTCAGACACAGAGTGATTATTGATCTACACCGTCGCATCAAACACTCCCGTGGTCAGACACAGAGTGAATCTCCGTCCACACCGTCCCATCACACACTCCCGGGGTCAGACACAGAGTGATTATTCCTCGACACGGTCCCATCAAACACTCCCGGGTGTCAGACACAGAGCGATTATTCCTCTGCACTGTACCATCAAACACTACGTGGGTCAGACACAGTGATTATTCCTCTACACGGTCCCATCAAACACTCCCGGTGTCAGACACAGAGTGAATCTCCCTCCACGCCGTCCCATCACTCTCTCCCGGGGTCAGACACAGAGTGATTATTCCTCTACACGGTACCATCAAACACTCCCGGTGTCAGACTCAGAATGAATTTATATCCACACCGTGCCATCATACACTCCCGGGGTCAGACACAGAATGAATTTATATCCACACCGTGCCATCATACACTCCCGGGGTCAGACACAGAGTGATTATTCCTCTACACGGTACCATCACACACTTCCGGTGTCAGACACAGAGTGAATCTCCCTCCACACGGTACAATCAAACACTCCCGTGGTCAGACGCAGAGTGAATCTCAATACACACCGTCCCATCACACACTCCCGGGGTCAGACACAGAGAGAATATTCCTCTACATGGTCCCATCAAACACTCCCGGGGTCAGACACAGAGTGAATCTCAATCCTCACCGTCCCATCACACACTCCCGGGATCAGACACAGAGAGATTATTCCTCTACACGGTACCATCAAACACTCCCGGGGTCAGACACAGAGAGATTATTCCTCTACACCGCCCATCACACTCTCCCGGGGTCAGACACAGAGTGAATCTCCCACCACACCGTCCCATCACACACTCCCGAAGTCAGACACAGAGTGAATCACAATCCTCACCGTCCCATCACACACACCCGGGGTCAGACATAGAGAGATTATTCCTCTACACGGTACCATTAAACACTCCCAGGGTCAGACAGAGAGTGATTATTCCTCTACACGGTCCCATCAAACACTCCCGGGGGTCACACACAGAGTTATTATTCCTCTACACGGTCCCATCAAACACTCCGGGGGTAAGACACAGAGTGATTATTCCTCTACAAGGTCCCATCAACCACTCCCGGGGTCAGACACAGAGTGAATCTCAATCCACACCGTCCCATCACACACTCCCGGGGTCCGACACGGAGATATTATTCCTCTACACGGTACCATCAAACACTCCCGGGGTCAGACTCAGAGAGATTATTCCTCTACACCGCCCATCACAATCTCCCGGGGTCAGACACAGAGTGAATCTCCCTCCACACCGTCCCATCACACACTCCCGAGGTCAGAGACAGAGAGATTATTCCTCTACACGGTCCCATCAAACACTCCCGGGGTCAGCCACAGAGTCATTGTTCCTCTACACGGTCACATCAGACTCTTCCAGGGTCAGACACAGAGTGATTATTCCTCTACACGGTCCCATCAAACACTCCCGGGGTCAGACACAGAGTGAATCTCACTCCACACTGTCCCATCACACACTCCCGTGGTCAGACACAGTGTGATTATTCCTCTACACGGTCCCATCAAACACTCCCGGGGTTAGACATAGACTGAATCTCCCTCCACACCGTCCCATCACACACTCCCGTGATCAGACACAGAGTGATTAATCCTCTACACCGACGCATCACACATTCCCGTGGTCAAACACAGAGTGATTATTCCTCTACACGGTTCCATCGAACACTCCCGGGGTCAGAATCAGGGTGAATCTCCCTCCACACCGTCCCATCACACACTCCCGGGGTCAGACACTGAGTGATTATTGATCTACACGGTCGCATCAAACACTCCCGGGGTCAGACACAGAGTGAATCTCCGTCCACACCGTCCCATCACACACTCCCGGGGTCAGACACAGAGTGATTATTCCTCGACACGGTCCCATCAAACACTC